>NW_026734842.1:0-221000 GCF_949786415.1 Peromyscus eremicus
GCTAGCTCGCCTTACAAGAAAAACCCTCTGCTTTTGAGAAAAGAGCACTCTTCTACTCTAATGTGTTTCCTATAGGGCCAGAACAGTGAGCTTGCTCAGAACAAAAAAAGTGTGCTTCCTACACACACGGACCATATCTAGTTCAACTCTGCTTAGGAACCTGACAAGAACAGTAGATCCTCCTCAGTCCAATACACTGTACATGCTGGGAACAGACACCATTGCTATTTGCCCTGTGCATGACAATGGGAGCACAATAGTGACTCTTCTTTCCAGAAAACAACTCTTGGTCATAGGACCAGAAACTGCAAGGCATTCAACTCCATTTCTGACTGGGAAACAAACACTAGCTCGCCTTACAAGAAACACACTCTGCTTTTGAGAAAAGAGCACTCTTCTACTCTACTGTGTTTCC
This sequence comes from Peromyscus eremicus, assembly GCF_949786415.1. NCBI lineage: Eukaryota > Metazoa > Chordata > Mammalia > Rodentia > Cricetidae > Peromyscus > Peromyscus eremicus. The sequence continues at coordinate 416 of NW_026734842.1, forward strand.
TATAGGGCCAGAACAGTGAGCTTGCTCAGAACATAAAAACTGTGCTTCCTAGACACACGGGCCATATCTAGTTCAACTCTGCTTAGGAAACTGACAAGAACAGTAGCTTTTCTTCAGTCTGATACACTGTACTTGCTGGGATCAGACGCGAGTGCTATTGCACTGTGTATTGCAATGGGAGCACAATAGTGACTTTCCTTACCAGAAAACAGCTCTTGCTCGAAGGACCAGAAACTGCATGGGATTGAACTCCATTTAGGACTGGGAAAAAAACACTAGCTTGCCTTAAAAGAAACACATTCTGCTTTTGAGAAAAGAGTACTCTTCTACTCTACTGTGTTTCCTATAGGGCCAGAACAGTGAGCTTGCTCAGAACATAATAACTGTGCTTCCTACACACATGGGCCATATCTAGTTCAACTCTGCTTAGGAACCTGACAAGAACAGTAGATCCTCCTCAGTCCAATACACTGTACTTGCTGGGAACAGACGCCAGTGCTATTTGTCCTGTGTATGGCAATGGCAGCGCAATAGTGACTATTCATACCATAAAACATCTCTTGCTCATAGGACCAGAAACTTCATGTGATTAAACTCCATTTAGGACTGGGAAACAAACACTAGGTCGCCTTACAAGAAAGACTCTCTGATTTTTACAAAAGAGCACTCTTCTACTCTACTGTGTTTCCTATGGGGTCCAAACAGTGAGCTTGCTCAGAACAAAAGAACTGTGCTTCCTACACACACGGGCCATATCTAGTTCAACTCTGCTTAGGAATCTGACAAGAACAGTAGGTCCTCCTCAGTCCAATACACTGTACATGCTGGGAAGAGCCACCATTGCTATTTGCCCTGTGCATGACAATGGGAGCACAATAGTGACTCTTCTTACCAGAAAACAACTCTTGCTCGTAGGACCAGAAACTGCATGGCATTCAACTACATTTCTGACTGGGAAACAAACACTAGCTCGCCTTACAAGAAACACACTCTGCTTTTGAGAAAAGAGCACTCTTCTACTCTACTGGGTTTCCTAATTGTTCCGAACAGTGAGCTTGCTCAGATCAAAAGAACTGTGCTTTGTACACACACGGTCCATATCTAGTTAAACTCTGCTTATTAACCTGACAAGAAAAGTAGATCCTCTTCAGTCCAATAAACTATACATGCTGGAAACAGACGCCAGTGTTATTTGCCCTGTATATGACAATGGGAGCTCAATAGTGACTCTTCTTACCAGAAAACAACTCTTGCTCATAGGACAAGAAACTGCATGTGATTCAACTCCATTTAGGACTGGGAAAAAAACACTAGCTCGCTTTACAAGAAACACACTCTGCTTTTGAGAAAACAGCACTCTTGTCTTTAGTGTGTTTCCTATGGGGTCCGTACAGTGATCTTGCTCAGAACAAAAGAACTGTGCTTCCTACACACTCGGGCCATACCTAGTTCAACTCTTTTTAGGAAAGTGACAAGAACAGTAGCTCCTCTTGAGTCCAACACACTGTAATGCTGTGAACAGACGCGAGTGCTATTTGTACTGTGTATGGCAACGGGAGCGGAATAGTGACTCTTCTTACCAGAAAACAACTCTTGCTCCTAGGACCAGAAACTGCATGTGTATTTCAACTCCATTTAGGACTGGGAAACAAAGGCTAGATTGCCTTAAAAGAAACACACCCTGCATTTGAAAAAAGAGCACTCTTCTACTCTACTCTGTTTCCTATGGTGTCCGAACAGTGAGCTTGCTCACAAAAAAACAACTGTGCTTCCTACACACACGGGCCTTATCTAGTTCAACTCTGCATAGGAAACTGACTAGAACCGTAGCTCCTCTTCAGTCCAATACACTGTACTTGCTGGGAACAGACGCGAGTGCTATTTGCACTGTGTATGGAAATGGGAGCACAATAGTTACTCTTCTTACCAGAAAACAACTCTTGCTGGTAGGACCAAAAACTGCATGTGATTCAACTCCTTTTAGAACTGGGAAACAAACGCTAGCTCGCCTTACAAGAAACACACTCTGCTTCTGAGAAAAGAGCACTCATCTACTCTACTGTGTTTCCTATATGGCAAGAACAGTGAGCTTGCTCAGAACAAAAGAACTGTGCTGCCTACACACACGGGCCCTGTCTAGTTCAATTCTGCTTAGGAAACTGACAAGATCAATAGATCCACTTCAGTCCAATACACTGTACATGCTGGCAACAGACGCCAGTGCTATTTGCCTTGTGTGTGACAATGGGAGCACAATAGTGACTCTTCTTACCAGAAAACAACTCTTGCTCGTAGGACCAAAAACTGCATGTGATTCAACTCCATTTAGGACTGGGAAACAAATGCTAGCTCGCCGTACAAGAAACATACTCTGCTTTTGAGAAAAGAGCACTCATCTACTGTACTGTGTTTTCTATGGGGTCCGAACAGTGAGCTTGCTCAGAACAAAAGAACTGTGCTTCCTACACACACGGGCCTTATCTAGTTCAACTCTGCATAGGAAACTGACTAGAACCGTAGCTCCTCTTCAGTCCAATACACTGTACTTGCTGGGAACAGACGCGAGTGCTATTTGCACTGTGTATGGCAAAGGGAGCACAATAGTGACTCTTCTTACCAGAAAACAACTCTTGCTCGTAGGACCAGAAACTGCATGTGTATTCCAACTCCATTTAGGACTGGGAAACAAACGCTAGCTTACCTTACAAGAAACTCACTCTGCTTTAGAGAAAAGAGCACTATTCTACTCTAATGTGTTTCCTATAGGGCCAGAACAGTGAGCTTGCTCAGAACATAAGAACTGGAGCTTCCTACACACACGGGCCATATCTAGTACAACTCTGCTTAGGAAACTGACAAGAACAGTAGCTCCTCTTCAGTCTGATACACTGTACTTGCTGGGAACAGACGCCAGTGCTATTTGCACTGTGTAGGGCAATTGGAGCACAGTAGTGACTCGTCTTACCAGAAAACAACTCTTGCTCATAGGACAAAAAACTGCATGTGACTCAACTCCATTTAGGACTGGGAAACAAACGCTAGCTCGCCTTACAAGAAACACAGTCTGCTTTTGAGAAAAGAGCACTCTTCTATTCTACTGTGTTTCCTATGGGGTCCGAACAGTGAGCTTGCTCAGAACAAAAAAAACTGTGCTTCCTACACACAGGGCCATATCTAGTTCAAGTCTGCATAGGAACCTGACAAGAACAGTAGATCCTCTTCAGTCCAATACACTGTACTTGCTGGCAACAGATGCCAGTGTTATTTGTCCTGTGTATAACAATGGCAGCGCAATAGTGACTTTCCTTACCAGAAAACATCTCTTGCTCATAGTACCAGAAACTGCATGTGATTCAACTCCATTTAGGACTCGGAAACAAACGCTAGCTCGCCTTTCAAGAAAAACACTCAGCTTTAGAGAAAAGAGCACTCTTCTAGTCTACTGTGTTTCCTATGGGGTCCAAACAGTGAGCTTGCTCAGAGCAAAAGAACTGTGCTTCCTACACACACGAACCATATGTAGTTCAACTCTGCTTAGGAACCTGACAAGAACAGTAGCTCCTCTTCAGTCCAACACTGTACTTGCTGGGAACTGACGCGAGTGCTATTTGCACTGTGTATGGCAATGGGAGCTCAATAGTGACATTCCTTACGAGAAAACAACTCTTGTACATAGGACCAGAAACTGCATGTGATTCAACGCCATTTAGGACTGGGAAACAAACGCTAGCTCGCCTTACAAGAAACACACTCTGCTTTTGAGAAAAGATCACTCATCTACTCTACTGTGTTTCCTATAGGGCCAGAACAGTGAGCTTGCTCAGAACAAAAGAACTGTGCTTCCTACACACGGCCATATCTATTTCAATTCTGCTTAGCAAACTGACAAGAAAAGTAGATCCTCTTCAGTCCAATACACTGTACATGCTGGGAACAGACGCCAGTGCTATTTGCCCTGTGTATGACAAAGGGAGCACAATAGTGACTCTTCTTACCAGAAAACAACTCTTGCTTGTAGGACCACAAACTGCATGTGATTCAACTCCATTTAGGACTGGGAAACAAACGCTAGCTCGCCTTACAAGAAACACTCTCTGCTTTTGAGAAAAGAGTACTCTTCTACTGTACTGTGTTTCCTATAGGGCCAGAACAGTGAGCTTGCTCAGAACAAAAGAACTGTGCTTCCTACACACACGGGCAATATCTAGTTCAACTCTGCTTAGGAAACTGACAAGAACAGTAGCTCCTCTTCAGTCCAATACCCTGTACTTGCTGGCAACAGACGCCAGTGCTATTTGCCCTGTGTATGACAAAGGGAGCAAAATAGTGACTCTTCTTACCAGAAAACAACTCTTGCTCGTAGGACCACAAACTGCATGTGATTCAACTCCATTTAGGACTGGGAAACAAACGCTAGTTCGCCTTACAAGAAACACATTCTGCTTTTGAGAAAAGAGCACTCTTCTACTCTACTGTGTTTCCTATGGGGTCCGAACAGTGAGCTTGCTCAGAACAAAAGAACTGTGCTTCCTACATACACGGCCATATCTAGTTCAATTCTGCTTAGGAAACTGACAAGAACAGTAGATCCACTTCAGTCCAATACACTGCACATGCTGTGAACAGACGCCAGTGCTATTTGCCCTGTGTAAGTCAATGGGAGTCTAATAGTGACTCTTCTTACCAGAAAACAACTCTTGCTCGAAGGACCAGAAACTGCATGTGATTCAACTCCATTTAGGACTGTGAAACAAATGCTAGCTCGCCTTACAAGAAACACATTCTGCTTTTGAGAAAAGAGCACTCTTCTACTCTACTGTGTTTCCTATGAGGCCCGAACAGTGAGCTTGCTCTGAACAAAAGAACTGTGCTTCCTACACACAGGGCCATATCTAGTTCAATTCTACTTAGGAAACTGACAAGAACAGTAGATCCTCTTCAGTCCAATACACTGTACATGCTGGGAACAGGCGCCAGTGCTATTTGCCCTGTGTATGACAATAGGAGCACAATAGTGACTCTTCTTAGCAGAAAAAACTCTTACTCGTAGGACCAGAAACTGCATGTGATTCAACTCCATTTAGGACTGGGAAACAAACGCTAGCTCGCCTTACAAGAAACACACTCTGCTTTTGAGAAAAGGGCACTCTTCTACTCTACTGTGTTTCCTACGGGGTCCGAACAGTGAGCTTGCTCAGAACAAAAGAACTGTGCTTCCTACACACACGGCCATATCTAGTTCAATTCTGCTTAGGAAACTGACAAGAACAGTAGATCCACTTCAGTCAAATACACTGTACATGCTGGGAACAGACGCCAGTGCTATTTACCCTGTGTATGACATTGGAAGCGCAATAGTGACTCTTCTTACCAGAAAACAACTCTTGCTCATGGGACCAGAAACTGCATGGGATTCAACTCCATTTAGGTCTGGGAAACAAACACTAGCTCGCCTTAAAAGAAACACACTCTGCTTTTGAGAAAAGAGCACTCTTCTACTCTACTGTGTTTCCTATGGGATCTGAACAGTAAGCTTGCTCAGAACAAAAGAACTGTGCTTCCTACACACACGGGCCATATCTAGTTCAACTCTCCTTAGGAAACTGACCAGAACAGTAGATCCTCTTCAGTCCAATACACTGTACATGCTGGGAACAGACACGAGTGCTATTTGCACTATGTATGACAATGTGAGCGCAATAGTGACTCTTCTTACCAGAAAACTACTCTTGCTCATAGAAACAGAAACTGCATGTGATTCAACGCCATTTAGGACTGGGAAACAAACGCTAGCTCGCCTTACAAGAAACACACTCTGCTTTTGAGAAAAGATCACTCATCTACTCTACTGTGTTTCCTATAGGGCCAGAACAGTGAGCTTGCTCAGAACAAAAGAACTGTGCTTCCTACACACGGCCATATCTATTTCAATTCTGCTTAGCAAACTGACAAGAACAGTAGTTCCTCTTCAGTCCAATACACTGTACATGCTGGGAACAGACGCCAGTGCTATTTGCCCTGTGTATGACAAAGGGAGCACAATAGTGACTCTTCTTACCAGAAAACAACTCTTGCTCGTAGGACCACAAACTGCATGTGATTCAACTCCATTTAGGACTGGGAAACAAACGCTAGCTCGCCTTACAAGAAACACTCTCTGCTTTTGAGAAAAGAGTACTCATCTACTGTACTGTGTTTCCTATAGGGCCAGAACAGTGAGCTTGCTCAGAACAAAAGAACTGTGCTTCTTACACACACGGGCAATATCTAGTTCAACTCTGCTTAGGAAACTGACAAGTACAGTAGCTCCTCTTCAGTCCAATACACTGTACTTGCTGGCAACAGACGCCAGTGCTATTTGTACTGCCTATGGCAATGGGAGCGCAATAGTGACTTTCCTTACCAGAAAATAACTCTTGCTCCTGGGACCAACAACTGCATGTGATTCAACTCCATTTAGGACTGGGAAACAAACGCTAGTTCGCCTTACAAGAAACACTCTCTGCTTTTGAGAAAAGAGTACTCTTCTACTGTTCTGTGTTTCCTATAGTGTTTGAACAGTGAGCTTCCTCAGAAGAAAAGAACTGTGCTTCCTACACACACGGCCATATCTAGTTCAATTCTGCTTAGCCAACTGACAAGAACAGTAGATCCTCTTCAGTCCAATACACTGTACATGCTGGGAACAGACACCAGTGCTATTTGCCCTGTGTATGACAATGGGAGCGCAATAGTTACTCTTCTTACCAGAAAACAACTCTTGCTCGAAAATCCAGAAACTGCATGTGATTCAACTCCATTTAGGACTGGGAAAAAAAAGCTAGGTCTCCTTACAAGAAACACAATCTGCTTTTGAGAAAAGAGCACTCTTTACTCTATTGTGTTTCCTATAGGGCCAGAACAGTGAGCTTGCTCAGAACAAAAGAACTGTGCTTCCTACACACACGGGCTATATCTAGTTCAACTCTGCTTAGGAAACTGACTAGAAAAATAGATCCTCTTCAGTCCAATACAGTGTACAGGCTGGGAACAGACGCCAGTGCTATTTGCCCTGTGTATGACAATGGGAGCACAATACTGACTCTTCTTAACAGAAAACAACTCTTGCTCTTAGGACTAGAAACTGCATGTGATTCAACACCATTTAGGACTGGGAAACAAACGCTAGCTCGACTTACAAGAAACACACTCTGCTTTTGAGAAAAGAGCACTCTTCTACTCTACTGTGTTTCCTATTGGGTCCGAACAGTGAGCTTGCTCAGAACAAAAGAACTGTGCTTCCTCCACACACGGGCCATATCTAGTTCAACTGTGCTTAGCAAACTGACAAGAACAGTAGCTCCTCTTCAGTCCAATACACTGTACTTGCTGCAACAGACGCGAGTGCTATTTGCACTGTGTATGGCAATGGGAGTGCAATAGTGACTTTCCTTACCAGAAAACAACTCTTGCTCGTGGGACTAACAATTGCGTGTGACTCAACTCCATTTAGGACTGGGAAACAAACGCTAGCTCGCCTTACAAGAAACACACTCTGCTTTTGAGAAAAGAGCACTCTTCTACTCTACTGTGTTTCCTATAGGGCCAGAACAGTGAGCTTGCTCAGAATAAAAGAACTGTGCTTCCTACACCCACGGGCCATATCTAGTTCAACTCTCCTTAGGAAACTGACAAGAACAGTAGATCCTCTTCAGTCCAATACACTGTACATGCTGGGAACAGATGCCAGTGCTATTTAGCCTGTGTCTGACAAACGGAGCGCAATAGTGACTCTTCTTACCAGAAAACGACTCTTGCTCGTAGGACCAGAAACTGCATGTGATTCAACTCCATTTAGGATTGGGAAACAAATGCTAGCTCGCCTTACAAGAAACACACTCTGCTTTTGAGAAAAGAGCACTGTTCTACTCTAATGTGTTTCCTAAAGGGCCAGAACAGTGAGCTTGCTCAGAAAAAACGAACTGTGCTTCCTACACATACGGGCTATATCTAGTTCAACTCTGCTTAGGAAACTGACAAGAACAGTAGCTCCTCTTCAGTCCAATACACTGTACATGCTGGAACAGACGCCAGTGCTATTTGCACTGTGTCTGAAAATGGGAGCGCAATAGTGACTTTTCTTACCAGAAAGCAACTCTTGCACGTAGAACCCGAAACTGCATGTGATTCAACTCCATTTCGGACTGGGAAACAAAAACTAGCTCGCCTTAAAAAAAATATATTCTGCTTTTGAGAAAAGAGCACTCATCTACTGTACTGTGTTTTCTATGGGGTCCGAACAGTGAGCTTGCTAAGAACAAAAGAACTGTGCTTCCGACACTCACGGGCCATATCTAGTTTAACTCTGCTTAGAAAACTGACAAGAACAGTAGCTCCTCTTCAGTCCAATACACTGTAGTTGCTGGGAACAGACGCGAGTTCTATTTGCCCTGTGTATGGCAATGGGAGCGCAATAGTGACTCTTCTTACCAGAAAACAACTCTTGCTCGTAGGACCAGAAAGTGCATTTAATTCAACTGCATTTAGGACTGGGAAACAAATGCTAGCTTGCCTTACAAGAAACACACTCTGCTTCTGAGAAAAGAGCACTCATCTACTCTACTGTGTTTCCTATAGGGCCAGAACAGTGAGCTTGCTAAAAACAAAAAAAAACTGTGCTTCCTACACACACGGCCATATCTAGTTCAAGTCTGCTTAGGAACCTGACAAGAACAGTAGATCCTCTTCAGTCCAATACACTGTACTTGCTGGCAACAGACGCCAGTGTTATTTGTCCTGTGTATGGCAATATCAGCGCAATAGTGACTTTCCTTACCAGAAAACAACTCTTGCTCATAGTACCAGAAACTGCATGGGATTCAACTAAATTTAGGCCTGGGAAACAAACGCTAGCTCGCCTTACAAGAAAAACACTCTGGTTTAGAGAAAAGAGCACTATTCTAGTCTACTGTGTTTCCTATGGGGTCCAAAAAGTAAGCTTGCTCAAAACAAAAGAACTGTGCTTCGTACACACACTGATCATATGCAGTTAAACTATGCTTTGGAAACTGACAAGAACAGTAGCTCCTATTCAGTCCAATACACTGTACTTGCTGGGAACAGACGCGAGTGCTATTTGCACTGTGTATGGCAATGGGAGCATAATAGTGACTTTCCTTACCAGAAAACAGCTCTTGCTCGTAGGGGCAGAAACTGCATGTGATTCAACTCCATTTAAGACTGGGAAACAAATGCTAGCTTGCCTTACAAGAAACTCACTCTGCTTTAGAGAAAAGAGCACTCTTCTACTCTAATGTGTTTCCTATAGGGCCAGAACAGTGACTTGCTCAGAACATAAGAACTGAGCTTCCTACACACACGGGCCATATCTAGTTCAACTCTGCTTAGGAAACTGACAAGAACAGTAGCTCCTCTTCAGTCCGATACACTGTACTTGCTGGGAACAGACGCCAGTGCTATTTGCACTGTGTATGGCAATGGGAGTGCAATAGTGACTTTCCTTACCAGAAAACAACTCTTGCTCGTAGGACCAGAAACTGCATGTGATTCAACTCCATTTAGGACTGGGAAACAAACGCTACCTCGCCTTACAGGAAACACACTCTGCTTTTGAGAAAAGAGCACTCATCTACTCTACTGTGTTTCCTATGGGTTCCAAACAGTTAGCTTGCCTAGAACAAAAGAACTGTGCTTCCTACACACATGGGACATATCTAGTTCAACTCTGCTTAGGAAACGGACAAGAACCGTAGCTCCTCTTCAGTCTGATACACTGTACTTGCTGGGAACAGACGCCAGTGCTATTTGCACTGTGTAGGGCAATTGGAGCACAGTAGTGACTCGTCTTACCAGAAAACAACTCTTGCTCATAGGACAAAAAACTGCATGTGACTCAACTCCATTTAGGACTGGGAAACAAACGCTAGCTCGCCTTACAAGAAACACAGTCTGCTTTTGAGAAAAGAGCACTCTTCTATTCTACTGTGTTTCCTATGGGGTCCGAACAGTGAGCTTGCTCAGAACAAAAAAAACTGTGCTTCCTACACACAGGGCCATATCTAGTTCAAGTCTGCATAGAAACCTGACAAGAACAGTAGATCCTCTTCAGTCCAATACACTGTACTTGCTGGCAACAGATGCCAGTGTTATTTGTCCTGTGTATAACAATGGCAGCGCAATAGTGACTTTCCTTACCAGAAAACATCTCTTGCTCATAGTACCAGAAACTGCATGTGATTCAACTCCATTTAGGACTCGGAAACAAACGCTAGCTCGCCTTTCAAGAAAAACACTCAGCTTTAGAGAAAAGAGCACTCTTCTAGTCTACTGTGTTTCCTATGGGGTCCAAACAGTGAGCTTGCTCAGAGCAAAAGAACTGTGCTTCCTACACACACGAACCATATGTAGTTCAACTCTGCTTAGGAACCTGACAAGAACAGTAGCTCCTCTTCAGTCCAACACTGTACTTGCTGGGAACTGACGCGAGTGCTATTTGCACTGTGTATGGCAATGGGAGCTCAATAGTGACATTCCTTACGAGAAAACAACTCTTGTACATAGGACCAGAAACTGCATGTGATTCAACGCCATTTAGGACTGGGAAACAAACGCTAGCTCGCCTTACAAGAAACACACTCTGCTTTTGAGAAAAGATCACTCATCTACTCTACTGTGTTTCCTATAGGGCCAGAACAGTGAGCTTGCTCAGAACAAAAGAACTGTGCTTCCTACACACGGCCATATCTATTTCAATTCTGCTTAGCAAACTGACAAGAACAGTAGATCCTCTTCAGTCCAATACACTGTACATGCTGGGAACAGACGCCAGTGCTATTTGCCCTGTGTATGACAAAGGGAGCACAATAGTGACTCTTCTTACCAGAAAACAACTCTTGCTCGTAGGACCACAAACTGCATGTGATTCAACTCCATTTAGGACTGGGAAACAAACGCTAGCTCGCCTTACAAGAAACACTCTCTGCTTTTGAGAAAAGAGTACTCTTCTACTGTACTGTGTTTCCTATAGGGCCAGAACAGTGAGCTTGCTCAGAACAAAAGAACTGTGCTTCCTACACACACGGGCAATATCTAGTTCAACTCTGCTTAGGAAACTGACAAGAACAGTAGCTCCTCTTCAGTCCAATACCCTGTACTTGCTGGCAACAGACGCCAGTGCTATTTGCCCTGTGTATGACAAAGGGAGCAAAATAGTGACTCTTCTTACCAGAAAACAACTCTTGCTCGTAGGACCACAAACTGCATGTGATTCAACTCCATTTAGGACTGGGAAACAAACGCTAGTTCGCCTTACAAGAAACACATTCTGCTTTTGAGAAAAGAGCACTCTTCTACTCTACTGTGTTTCCTATGGGGTCCGAACAGTGAGCTTGCTCAGAACAAAAGAACTGTGCTTCCTACATACACGGCCATATCTAGTTCAATTCTGCTTAGGAAACTGACAAGAACAGTAGATCCACTTCAGTCCAATACACTGCACATGCTGTGAACAGACGCCAGTGCTATTTGCCCTGTGTAAGTCAATGGGAGTCTAATAGTGACTCTTCTTACCAGAAAACAACTCTTGCTCGAAGGACCAGAAACTGCATGTGATTCAACTCCATTTAGGACTGTGAAACAAATGCTAGCTCGCCTTACAAGAAACACATTCTGCTTTTGAGAAAAGAGCACTCTTCTACTCTACTGTGTTTCCTATGAGGCCCGAACAGTGAGCTTGCTCTGAACAAAAGAACTGTGCTTCCTACACACAGGGCCATATCTAGTTCAATTCTACTTAGGAAACTGACAAGAACAGTAGATCCTCTTCAGTCCAATACACTGTACATGCTGGGAACAGGCGCCAGTGCTATTTGCCCTGTGTATGACAATAGGAGCACAATAGTGACTCTTCTTAGCAGAAAAAACTCTTACTCGTAGGACCAGAAACTGCATGTGATTCAACTCCATTTAGGACTGGGAAACAAACGCTAGCTCGCCTTACAAGAAACACACTCTGCTTTTGAGAAAAGGGCACTCTTCTACTCTACTGTGTTTCCTACGGGGTCCGAACAGTGAGCTTGCTCAGAACAAAAGAACTGTGCTTCCTACACACACGGCCATATCTAGTTCAATTCTGCTTAGGAAACTGACAAGAACAGTAGATCCACTTCAGTCAAATACACTGTACATGCTGGGAACAGACGCCAGTGCTATTTACCCTGTGTATGACATTGGAAGCGCAATAGTGACTCTTCTTACCAGAAAACAACTCTTGCTCATAGGACCAGAAACTGCATGGGATTCAACTCCATTTAGGTCTGGGAAACAAACACTAGCTCGCCTTAAAAGAAACACACTCTGCTTTTGAGAAAAGAGCACTCTTCTACTCTACTGTGTTTCCTATGGGATCTGAACAGTAAGCTTGCTCAGAACAAAAGAACTGTGCTTCCTACACACACGGGCCATATCTAGTTCAACTCTCCTTAGGAAACTGACCAGAACAGTAGATCCTCTTCAGTCCAATACACTGTACATGCTGGGAACAGACACGAGTGCTATTTGCACTATGTATGACAATGTGAGCGCAATAGTGACTCTTCTTACCAGAAAACTACTCTTGCTCATAGAAACAGAAACTGCATGTGATTCAACGCCATTTAGGACTGGGAAACAAACGCTAGCTCGCCTTACAAGAAACACACTCTGCTTTTGAGAAAAGATCACTCATCTACTCTACTGTGTTTCCTATAGGGCCAGAACAGTGAGCTTGCTCAGAACAAAAGAACTGTGCTTCCTACACACGGCCATATCTATTTCAATTCTGCTTAGCAAACTGACAAGAACAGTAGTTCCTCTTCAGTCCAATACACTGTACATGCTGGGAACAGACGCCAGTGCTATTTGCCCTGTGTATGACAAAGGGAGCACAATAGTGACTCTTCTTACCAGAAAACAACTCTTGCTCGTAGGACCACAAACTGCATGTGATTCAACTCCATTTAGGACTGGGAAACAAACGCTAGCTCGCCTTACAAGAAACACTCTCTGCTTTTGAGAAAAGAGTACTCATCTACTGTACGGTGTTTCCTATAGGGCCAGAACAGTGAGCTTGCTCAGAACAAAAGAACTGTGCTTCTTACACACACGGGCAATATCTAGTTCAACTCTGCTTAGGAAACTGACAAGTACAGTAGCTCCTCTTCAGTCCAATACACTGTACTTGCTGGCAACAGACGCCAGTGCTATTTGTACTGCCTATGGCAATGGGAGCGCAATAGTGACTTTCCTTACCAGAAAATAACTCTTGCTCCTGGGACCAACAACTGCATGTGATTCAACTCCATTTAGGACTGGGAAACAAACGCTAGTTCGCCTTACAAGAAACACTCTCTGCTTTTGAGAAAAGAGTACTCTTCTAATGTTCTGTGTTTCCTATAGTGTTTGAACAGTGAGCTTCCTCAGAAGAAAAGAACTGTGCTTCCTACACACACGGCCATATCTAGTTCAATTCTGCTTAGCCAACTGACAAGAACAGTAGATCCTCTTCAGTCCAATACACTGTACATGCTGGGAACAGACACCAGTGCTATTTGCCCTGTGTATGACAATGGGAGCGCAATAGTTACTCTTCTTACCAGAAAACAACTCTTGCTCGAAAATCCAGAAACTGCATGTGATTCAACTCCATTTAGGACTGGGAAAAAAAAGCTAGGTCTCCTTACAAGAAACACAATCTGCTTTTGAGAAAAGAGCACTCTTTACTCTATTGTGTTTCCTATAGGGCCAGAACAGTGAGCTTGCTCAGAACAAAAGAACTGTGCTTCCTACACACACGGGCTATATCTAGTTCAACTCTGCTTAGGAAACTGACTAGAAAAATAGATCCTCTTCAGTCCAATACAGTGTACAGGCTGGGAACAGACGCCAGTGCTATTTGCCCTGTGTATGACAATGGGAGCACAATACTGACTCTTCTTAACAGAAAACAACTCTTGCTCTTAGGACTAGAAACTGCATGTGATTCAACACCATTTAGGACTGGGAAACAAACGCTAGCTCGACTTACAAGAAACACACTCTGCTTTTGAGAAAAGAGCACTCTTCTACTCTACTGTGTTTCCTATTGGGTCCGAACAGTGAGCTTGCTCAGAACAAAAGAACTGTGTTTCCTCCACACACGGGCCATATCTAGTTCAACTGTGCTTAGCAAACTGACAAGAACAGTAGCTCCTCTTCAGTCCAATACACTGTACTTGCTGCAACAGACGCGAGTGCTATTTGCACTGTGTATGGCAATGGGAGTGCAATAGTGACTTTCCTTACCAGAAAACAACTCTTGCTCGTGGGACTAACAATTGCATGTGACTAACTCCATTTAGGACTGGGAAACAAACGCTAGCTCGCCTTACAAGAAACACACTCTGCTTTTGAGAAAAGAGCACTCTTCTACTCTACTGTGTTTCCTATAGGGCCAGAACAGTGAGCTTGCTCAGAATAAAAGAACTGTGCTTCCTACACCCACGGGCCATATCTAGTTCAACTCTCCTTAGGAAACTGACAAGAACAGTAGATCCTCTTCAGTCCAATACACTGTACATGCTGGGAACAGATGCCAGTGCTATTTAGCCTGTGTCTGACAAACGGAGCGCAATAGTGACTCTTCTTACCAGAAAACGAATCTTGCTCGTAGGACCAGAAACTGCATGTGATTCAACTCCATTTAGGATTGGGAAACAAATGCTAGCTCGCCTTACAAGAAACACACTCTGCTTTTGAGAAAAGAGCACTGTTCTACTCTAATGTGTTTCCTAAAGGGCCAGAACAGTGAGCTTGCTCAGAAAAAACGAACTGTGCTTCCTACACATACGGGCTATATCTAGTTCAACTCTGCTTAGGAAACTGACAAGAACAGTAGCTCCTCTTCAGTCCAATACACTGTACATGCTGGAACAGACGCCAGTGCTATTTGCACTGTGTCTGAAAATGGGAGCGCAATAGTGACTTTTCTTACCAGAAAGCAACTCTTGCACGTAGAACCCGAAACTGCATGTGATTCAACTCCATTTCGGACTGGGAAACAAAAACTAGCTCGCCTTAAAAAAAATATATTCTGCTTTTGAGAAAAGAGCACTCATCTACTGTACTGTGTTTTCTATGGGGTCCGAACAGTGAGCTTGCTAAGAACAAAAGAACTGTGCTTCCGACACTCACGGGCCATATCTAGTTTAACTCTGCTTAGAAAACTGACAAGAACAGTAGCTCCTCTTCAGTCCAATACACTGTAGTTGCTGGGAACAGACGCGAGTTCTATTTGCCCTGTGTATGGCAATGGGAGCGCAATAGTGACTCTTCTTACCAGAAAACAACTCTTGCTCGTAGGACCAGAAAGTGCATTTAATTCAACTGCATTTAGGACTGGGAAACAAATGCTAGCTTGCCTTACAAGAAACACACTCTGCTTCTGAGAAAAGAGCACTCATCTACTCTACTGTGTTTCCTATAGGGCCAGAACAGTGAGCTTGCTAAAAACAAAAAAAAACTGTGCTTCCTACACACACGGCCATATCTAGTTCAAGTCTGCTTAGGAACCTGACAAGAACAGTAGATCCTCTTCAGTCCAATACACTGTACTTGCTGGCAACAGACGCCAGTGTTATTTGTCCTGTGTATGGCAATATCAGCGCAATAGTGACTTTCCTTACCAGAAAACAACTCTTGCTCATAGTACCAGAAACTGCATGGGATTCAACTAAATTTAGGCCTGGGAAACAAACGCTAGCTCGCCTTACAAGAAAAACACTCTGGTTTAGAGAAAAGAGCACTATTCTAGTCTACTGTGTTTCCTATGGGGTCCAAAAAGTAAGCTTGCTCAAAACAAAAGAACTGTGCTTCGTACACACACTGATCATATGCAGTTAAACTCTGCTTTGGAAACTGACAAGAACAGTAGCTCCTATTCAGTCCAATACACTGTACTTGCTGGGAACAGACGGGAGTGCTATTTGCACTGTGTATGGCAATGGGAGCATAATAGTGACTTTCCTTACCAGAAAACAGCTCTTGCTCGTAGGGGCAGAAACTGCATGTGATTCAACTCCATTTAAGACTGGGAAACAAATGTTAGCTTGCCTTACAAGAAACTCACTCTGCTTTAAAGAAAAGAGCACTCTTCTACTCTAATGTGTTTCCTATAGGGCCAGAACAGTGACTTGCTCAGAACATAAGAACTGAGCTTCCTACACACACGGGCCATATCTAGTTCAACTCTGCTTAGGAAACTGACAAGAACAGTAGCTCCTCTTCAGTCCGATACACTGTACTTGCTGGGAACAGACGCCAGTGCTATTTGCACTGTGTATGGCAATGGGAGTGCAATAGTGACTTTCCTTACCAGAAAACAACTCTTGCTCGTAGGACCAGAAACTGCATGTGATTCAACTCCATTTAGGACTGGGAAACAAACGCTACCTCGCCTTACAGGAAACACACTCTGCTTTTGAGAAAAGAGCACTCATCTACTCTACTGTGTTTCCTATGGGTTCCAAACAGTTAGCTTGCCTAGAACAAAAGAACTGTGCTTCCTACACACATGGGACATATCTAGTTCAACTCTGCTTAGGAAACGGACAAGAACCGTAGCTCCTCTTCAGTCCGATACACTGTACTTGCTGGGATCACACGCGAGTGCTATTGCACTGTGTATGGCAATGGGAGCACAATAGTGACTTTCTTACCAGAAAACAACTCTTGCTCGTAGGACCAAAAACTGCATGGGATTCAACTCCATTTAGGACTGGGAAAAAAACGCTAGCTTGCCTTACAAGAAATACACTCTGCTTTTGAGAAAAGAGCACTCTTCTACTCTAATGTGTTTCCTATAGGGCCAGAACAGTGAGCTTGCTCAGAACATAATAACTGTGCTTCCTACACACACGGGCCATATCTAGTTCAATTCTGCTTAGGAACCTGACAAGAACAGTAGATCCTCTTAAATCCAATACAATGTACTTGCTGGGAACAGACGCCAGTGCTATTTGTCCTGTGTATGGCAAAGGCAGTGCAATAGTGACTATTCTTACCATAAAACAACTCTTGCACATAGGACCAGAAACTTCATGTGATTCAACTGCATTTAGGACTGGGAAACAAACGCTAGCTCGCCTTACAAGAAACACACTCATCTTTAGAGAACAGAGCACTCTTCTACTCTACTGTGTTCCTATAGGGCCAGAAGAGTGAGCTTGCTCAGAACAAAAGAACTGTGCTTCCTACACACGGGCCATATCTAGTTCAACTCTGCTTAGGAAACTGACAAGAACAGTAGCTCCTCTTCAGTCCCATACACTGTACTGGCTGGGAAGAGACGGAAGTGCTATTTGAACTGTGTATGGCAATGGGAGCGCAATAGGGACTTTCCTTACCAGAAAACAACTCTTGCTCATAGGACCAGAAAGTGCATGTGATTAAACTCCATTTAGGACTGGGAAACAAACACTAGCTCGCCTTACAAGAAAGACTCTCTGATTTTGAGAAAAGAGCACTATTCTACTTTACTGTGTTTCCTATGGGGTCCAAACAATGAGCTCGCTCAGAACAAAAGAACTGTGCTTCCTACACACATGGGCCATATCTAGTTCAACTCTGCTTAGGAAACTGACAAGAACAGTAGATGCTCTTCAGTCCAATACACTGTACTTGCTGGGAACAGACGCGAGTGCTATTTGCACTGTGTAGGGCAATTGGAGCACAATAGTGACTCGTCTTACCAGAAAACAACTCTTGCTCATAGGACAAAAAACTGCATGTGACTCAACTCCATTTAGGACTGGGAAACAAACGCTAGCTCGCCTTACAAGAAACACAGTCTGCTTTTGAGAAAAGAGCACTCTTCTACTCTACTGTGTTTCCTATGGGGTCCGAACAGTGAGCTTGCTCAGAAAAAAAAAAATTGTGCTTCCTACACACAGGGCCATATCTAGTTCAAGTCTGTTTAGGAACCTGACAAGAACAGTAGATCCTCTTCAGTCCAATACACTGTACTTGCTGGCAACAGATGCCAGTGCTATTTGTCCTGTGTATAACAATGGCAGCGCAATAGTGACTTTCCTTACCAGAAAACATCTCTTGCTCATAGTACCAGAAACTGCATGGGATTCAACTCCATTTAGGACTCGGAAAAAAACGCTAGCTCGCCTTTCAAGAAAAACACTCTGCTTTAGAGAAAAGAGCACTCTTCTAGTCTACTGTGTTTCCTATGGGGTCCAAACAGTGAGCTTGCTCAGAACAAAAGAACTGTGCTTCCTACACACACGAACCATATGTAGTTCAACTCTGCTTAGGAACCTGACAAGAACAGTAGCTCCTCTTCAGTCCAACACTGTACTTGCTGGGAACAGACGCGAGTGCTATTTGCACTGTGTATGGCAATGGGAGCTCAATAGTGACATTCGTTACCAGAAAACAACTCTTGTACGTAGGACCAGAAACTGCATGTCTTTCAACTCCATTTAGGACTGGGAAACAAACGCTAGCTCGCCTTACAAGAAACTCACTCTGCTTTTGAGAAAAGAGCACTCTTCTACTCTATTGTGTTTCCTATAGGGCCAGAACAGTGAGCTTGCTGAGAAAAAAAGAACTGTGCTTCCTACACACAAGGGCTATATCTAGTTCAACTCTGCTTAGGAAACTGACAAGAACAATAGATCCTCTTCAGTCCAATACAGTGTACAGGCTGGGAATAGACGCCAGTGCTATTTGCCCTGTGTATGACAATGGGAGCACAATAGTGACTCTTCTTACCAGAAAACAACTCTTGCTCTTAGGACCAGAAACTGCATGTGATTCAACACCATTTAGGACTGGGAAACAAATGGTAGCTCTCCTTACAAGAAACACACTCTGCTTTTGAGAAAAGAGCACTCTTCTACTCTACTGTGTTTCCTATTGGGTCCGAACAGTGAGCTTGCTCAGAACAAAAGAACTGTGCTTCCTACACAAGGGACATATCTAGTTCAACTGTGCTTAGGAAACTGACAAGAACAGTAGCTCCTCTTCAGTCCAATACACTGTACTTGCTGGCAACAGACGCGAGTGCTATTTGTACTGTGTATGGCAATGGGAGCGCAATAGTGACTTTCCTTACCAGAAAACAACTCTTGCTCTTGAGACCAACAGCTGCATGTGATTCAACTCCATTTAGGTCTGGGAAACAAACGCTAGCTCTCCTTACAAGAAACACACTCTGCTTTTGAGAAAAGAGCACTCTTCTACTCTACTGTGTTTCCTATAGGGCCAGAACAGTGAGCTTGCTCAGAACAAAAGAACTGTGCTTCCTACACACACGGGCCATATCTAGTTCAACTCTCCTTAGGAAACATACAAGAACAGTAGATCCTCTTCAGTCCAATACACTGTACATGCTGGGAACAGACGCCAGGGCTATTTGCCCTTTGTATGTCAATGGGAGCGCAATAGTGACTCTTTTTACCAGAAAACAACTCTTGCTCGAAGGACAAGAAACTGCATGTGATTCAACTCCCTTTAGGACTGTGAAACAAATGCTAGCTCGCCTTACAAGAAATACACTCTGCTTTTGAGAAAAGAGCACTCTTCTAATCTACTGTGTTTCATATGAGGTCTGAACAGTGTGCTTGCTCTATACAAAAGAACTGTGCTTCCTACACACACGGCCATATCTAGTTCAATTCTACTTAGGAATCTGACAAGAACAGTAGATCCTCTTCAGTCCAATACACTGTACATGCTGGGAACAGACGCCAGTGCTATTTGCCGTGTGTATGACAAAGGGAGCGCAATAGTGACTCTTCTTACCAGAAAACGACTCTTGCTCGTAGGACCAGAAACTGCATGGGATTCCACGCCATTTACGACTGGGAAACAAACGCTAGCTCGCCTTACAAGAAACACACTCTGCTTTTGAGAAAAGAGCACTCTTCTACTCTACTGTGTTTCCTATGGGGTTTGAACAGTGAGCTTCCTCAGAAAAAAAGAACTGTGCTTCCTATACACACGGCCATATCTAGTTCAATTCTGCTTAGCCAACTGACAAGAACAGTAGATCCTCTTCAGTCCAATACACTGTACATGCTGGGAACAGTCGCCAGTGCTATTTGCCCTCTGTATGACAATGGGAGCGCAATAGTTACTCTTCTTACCGGAAAACAACTCTTGCTCGAAAAACCAGAAACTGCATGTTATTCAACTCCATTTAAGACTGGGAAAAAAAAGATTGGATGCCTTACAAGAAACACACTCTGCTTTTGAGAAAAGAGCACTCTTCTACTCTATTGTGTTTCTTATAGTGCCAGAACAGTGAGCTTGCTCAGAACAAAAGAACTGTGCTTCCTACACACACGGGCTATATCTCGTTCAACTCTGCTTAGGAAACTGACAAGAACAAAAGATCCTCTTCAGTCCAATACAGTGTACAGGCTGGGAACAGACGCCAGTGCTATTTGCCCTGTGTATGAAAATGGGAGCACAATAGTGACTCTACTTACCAGAAAACAACTCTTGCTCTTAGGACCAGAAACTGCATGTGATTCAACACCATTTAGGACTGGGAAACAAATGGTAGCTCTCCTTACAAGAAACACACTCTGCTTTTGAGAAAAGAGCACTCTTCTACTCTACTGTGTTTCCTATTGGGTCCGAACAGTGAGCTTGCTTAGAAAAAAAGAACTGTGCTTCCTACACAGACGGGCTATATCTAGTTCAACTCTGCTTAGGAAACTGACAAGAACAGAAGATCCTCTTCAGTCCAATACACTGTACATGCTGGGAACAGACGCCAGTGCTATTTGCCCTGTGAATGACAATGAGAACGCAATAGTGACTATTCTTACCAGAAAACAACTCTTGCTCATAGGACCAGAAACTGCATGTGATTCGACTCCATTTAGGACTGGGAAATGAACGCTAGCTGGCCTTACAAGAAACACACTCTGCTTTTGAGAAAAGAGCTCTCTTCTACTCTACTGTGTTTCCTATAGGGCCAGAACAGTGAGCTTGCTCAGAACAAAAGAACTGTACTTCCTACACACACGGGCCATATCCAGTTCAACTCTCCTTAGGAAACTGACAAGAACAGTAGATCCTCTTCAGTCCAATACACTGTATATGTTGGGAACAGACGCCAGTGCTATTTGCAATGTGTATGTCAATGGGAGCGCAATAGTGACACTTTTTACCAGAAAACAACTCTTGCTCGAAGGACCAGAAACTGCATGTGATTCAACTCCCTTTAGGACTGTGACACAAATGCTAGCTCGCCTTACAAGAAACACACTCTGCTTTTGAAAAAAGAGCACTCTTCTACTCTACTGTGTTTCCTATGAAGTCTGAACAGTGAGCTTTTCTGAACAAAAGAACTGTGCTTCCTACACATACGGCCATATCTAGTTCAATTCTACTTAGGAAACTGACAATAACAGTAGATCCTCTTCAGTCCAATACACTGTACATGCTGGGAACAGACGCCAGTGCTATTTGCCCTATGTATGACAAAGGGAGCGCAATAGTGACTCTTCTTACCAGAAAACGACTCTTGCTCGTAGGACCAGAAACTGCATGTGATTCAACTCCATTTAGGACTGGGAAACAAAAGCTAGCTCGCCTTACAAGAAACATCTCTGCTTTTGAGAAAAGAGCACTCTTCTACTCTACTGTGTTTCCTATTTGGTTTGAACAGTGAGCTTCCTCAGAAGAAAAGAACTGTGCTTCCTACACACACGGCCATATCTAGTTCAATTTTGCTTAGCCAACTGACAAGAACAGTAGATCCTCCTCAGTCCAATACACTGTACATGCTGGGAACAGTCGCCAGTGCTATTTGCCTTGTATATGACAATTGGAGCGCAATAGTTACTCATCTTATCAAAAAACAACTCTTGCTTGAAAAAACAGAAACTGCATGTTATTCAACTCCATTTTGGACTGGGAAAAATAAGCTAGGTCGCCTTACAAGAAACACACTCTGCTTTTGAGAAAAGAGCACTCTTCTAATCTACTGTGTTTCATATGAGGTCTGAACAGTGAGCTTGCTCTATACAAATGAACTGTGCTTCCTACACACACGGCCATATCTAGTTCAATTCTACTTAGGAATCTGACAAGAACAGTAGATCCTCTTCAGTCCAATACACTGTACATGCTGGGAACAGACGCCAGTGCTATTTGCCCTGAGTATGACAAAGGGAGCGCAATAGTGACTCTTCTTACCAGAAAACGACTCTTGCTCGTAGGACCAGAAACTGCATGGGATTCCATTCCATTTACGACTGGGAAACAAACGCTAGCTCGCCTTACAAGAAACACACTCTGCTTTTGAGAAAAGAGCACTTTTCTACTCTACTGTGTTTCCTATGGGTTTGAACAGTGAGCTTCCTCAGAAAAAAAGAACTGTGCTTCCTACACACACGGCCATATCTAGTTCAATTCTGCTTAACCAACTGACAAGAACAGTAGATCCTCTTCAGTCCAATACACTGTACATGCTGGGAACAGTCGCCAGTGCTATTTGCCCTGTGTATGACAATGGGAGCGCAATAGTTACTCTTCTTACCAGAAAACAACTCTTGCTCGAAAAACCAGAAACTGCATGTTATTCAACTCCATTTAGGACTGGGAAAAAAAAGATCGGTCGCCTTACAAGAAACACACTCTGCTTTTGAGAAAAGAGCACTCTTCTACTCTACTGTGTTTCCTATAGGGCCAGAACAGTGAGTTGGCTCAGAAGAAAAGAACTGTGCTTTCTACAAATACGGCCATATCTAGTTCAATTCTGCTTAGGAAACTGACAAGAACAGTAGATCCTCTTCAGTCCAGTACACTGTACATGCTGGGAACAGACGCAAGTGCTATTTGCCCTGTGTATGACAATGGGAGTACAATAGTGACTCTTCTTACCAGAAAACAACTCTTGCTCGTAGGACAAGAAACTGCATGTGATTCAACTCATTTTAGGACTGGGAAACAAACACTAGCTCGCCTTACAAGAAACACACTCTGCTTTTGAGAAAAGAGCACTCTTCTACTCTACTGTGTATCCTATGGGGACCGAACAGTGAACTTGCTCAGAACAAAAGAACTGTGCTTCCTACACACATGGGCCATATCTAGTTCAACTCTGCTTAGGAAACTGACAAGAACAGTAGCTCCTATTCAGTCCAATACACTGTACATGCTGGGAACAGACGCCAGTGCTATTTGCCCTGTGTATGACAAGGGGAACACAATAGTGACTCTTCTTACCAGAAAACAACTCTTGCTCATAGGACAAGAAACTGCATGTGATTCAACTCCATTTAGGACTGGGAAACAAACGCTAGCTCGCCTTACAAGAAACACACTCTGCTTTTGAGAAAAGTGCACTCTTCTACTCGACTGTGTTTCCTATGGGGTCCGAACAGTGAGCTTGCTCAGAACAAAAGAACTGTTATTCCTACACACACGGGCCATATCTATGTCAACTCCGCTTAGGAAACTGACAAGAACAGTAGCTCCTCTTCAGTCCAATACACTGTTCTTGCTGGGAACAGACGTGAGTGCTATTTGCACTGTGTATGGCAATGGGAGCACAATAGTGACTTTCCTTACCAGAAAATATCTCTTGGTCCTAGGACCAAAAACTGCATGTGATTCAACTCCATTTAGGACTGGAAACAAACGCTATCTCGCCTTACAAGAAACACACTCTGCTTTTGAGAAAAGAGCACTCTTCTACTCTACTGTGTTTCCTATGGGTTTGAACAGTGAGCCTCCTCAGAAAAAAAGAACTGTGCTTCCTACACACACGGCCATATCTAGTTCAATTCTGCTTAACCAACTGACAAGAACAGTAGATCCTCTTCAGTCCAATACACTGTACATGCTGGGAACAGTCGCCAGTGCTATTTGCCCTGTGTATGACAATGGGAGCGCAATAGTTACTCTTCTTACCAGAAAACAACTCTTGCTCGAAAAACCAGAAACTGCATGTTATTCAACTCCATTTAGGACTGGGAAAAAAAAGATCGGTCGCCTTACAAGAAACACACTCTGCTTTTGAGAAAAGAGCACTCGTCTACTCTATTGTGTTTCCTATAGTGCCAGAACAGTGAGCTTGCTCAGAACAAAAGATTTGTGCTTCCTACACACACGGGCTATATCTAGTTCAACTCTGCTTAGGAAACTGACAAGAACAATAGATCCTCTTCAGTCCAATACAGTGTACAGGCTGGGAACAGACGCCAGTGCTATTTGCCCTGTGTATGAAAATGGGAGCACAATAGTGACTCTACTTACCAGAAAACAACTCTTGCTCTTAGGACCAGAAACTGCATGTGATTCAACATCATTTAGGACTGGGAAAGAAACGCTAGCTCGCCTTACAAAAAACACACTCTGCTTTTGAGAAAAGAGCACTCTTCTACTCTACTGTGTTTCCTATTGTGTCCGAACAGTGAGCTTGCTCAGAACAAAAGAACTGTGATTCCTCCACACACGGGCCATATCTAGTTCAACTCTGCTTAGGAAACTGACAAGAACAGTAGCTCCTCTTCAGTCCAATACACTGTTCTTGCTGGCAACAGACATGAGTGCTATTTGCACTGTGTATGGCAATGGGAGCACAATAGTGACTCTTCTTACCATAAAACAACTCTTGCTCATAGGACCAGAAACTGCATGTGATTCAACTCCATTTAGGACTGGGAAACAAACGCTAGCTCGCCTTACAAGAAACACACTCTGCTTTTGAGAAAAGAGCACTCTTCTACTCTAATGTGTTTCCTATAGAGACAGAACAGTGAGCTTGCTCAGAAAAAAAGAACTGTGCTTCCTACACAGACGGGCTATCTCTAGTTCAACTCTGCTTAGGAAACTGACAAGAACAGAAGATCCTCTTCAGTCCAATACACTGTACATGCTGGGAACAGACGCCGGTGCTATTTGCCCTGTGAATGACAATGGGAACGCAATAGTGACTCTTCTTACCAGAAAACAACTCTTGCTCGTAGGACCAGAAACTGCATGTGATTCAACTCCATTTAGGAAAGGGAAATAAACGCTAGCTCGCCTTACAAGAAACACACTCTGCTTTTGAGAAAAGAGCACTCTTCTACTCTACTGTGTTTCCTGTGGGGCCAGAACATTGAGCTTCCTCAGAACAAAAGAGCTGTGCTTCCTACACACACGGCCATATCTAGTTCAATTCTGCTTAGCAAACTGACAAGAACAGTAGATCTTCTTCAGTCCAATACACTGTACATGCTGGGAACAGTCGCCAGTGCTATTTGTCCTGTGTATGACAATGGGAGCGCAATAGTTACTCTTCTTACAAGAAAACAACTCTTGCTCGAAAAACCAGAAACTGCATGTGATTCAACTCCATTTAGGACTGGGAAAAAAAAAGCTAGGTCGCCTTACAAGAAACACACTCTGCTTTTGAAAAAAGAGCACTCTTCTACTCTACTGTGTTTCCTATTGTGTCCGAACAGTGAGCTTGCTCAGAACAAAAGAACTGTGATTCCTCCACACACGGGCCATATCTAGTTCAACTCTGCTTAGGAAACTGACAAGAACAGTAGCTCCTCTTCAGTCCAATACACTGTGCTTGCTGGCAACAGACATGAGTGCTATTTGCACTGTGTATGGCAATGGGAGCGCAATAGTGACTCTTCTTACCATAAAACAACTCTTGCTCATAGGACCAGAAACTGCATGTGATTCAACTCCATTTAGGACTGGGAAACAAACGCTAGCTCGCCTTACAAGAAACACACTCTGCTTTTGAGAAAAGAGCACTCTTCTACTCTAATGTGTTTCCTATAGAGACAGAACAGTGAGCTTGCTCAGAAAAAAAGAACTGTGCTTCCTACACAGACGGGCTATATCTAGTTCAACTCTGCTTAGGAAACTGACAAGAACAGAAGATCCTCTTCAGTCCAATACACTGTACATGCTGGGAACAGACGCCAGTGCTATTTGCCCTGTGAATGACAATGGGAACGCAATAGTGACTCTTCTTACCAGAAAACAACTCTTGCTCGTAGGACCAGAAACTGCATGTGATTTAACTCCATTTAGGAAAGGGAAATAAACGCTAGCTCGCCTTACAAGAAACACACTCTGCTTTTGAGAAAAGAGCACTCTTCTACTCTACTGTGTTTCTTGTAGGGCCAGAACATTGAGCTTCCTCAGAACAAAAGAGCTGTGCTTCCTACACACACGGCCATATCTAGTTCAATTCTGCTTAGCAAACTGACAAGAACAGTAGATCTTCTTCAGTCCAATACACTGTACATGCTGGGAACAGTCGCCAGTGCTATTTGTCCTGTGTATGACAATGGGAGCGCAATAGTTACTCTTCTTACAAGAAAACAACTCTTGCTCGAAAAACCAGAAACTGCATGTGA
Source organism: Peromyscus eremicus (assembly GCF_949786415.1). Lineage (NCBI taxonomy): Eukaryota > Metazoa > Chordata > Mammalia > Rodentia > Cricetidae > Peromyscus > Peromyscus eremicus. The sequence goes on from NW_026734842.1 coordinate 26,827, forward strand.
TTCAACTCCATTTAGGACTGGGAAAAAAAAAAGCTAGGTCACCTTACAAGAAACACACTCTGCTTTTGAAAAAAGAGCACTCTTCTACTCTACTGTGTTTCCTATTGTGTCCGAACAGTGAGCTTGCTCAGAACAAAAGAACTGTGATTCCTCCACACACGGGCCATATCTAGTTCAACTCTGCTTAGGAAACTGACAAGAACAGTAGCTCCTCTTCAGTCCAATACACTGTGCTTGCTGGCAACAGACATGAGTGCTATTTGCACTGTGTATGGCAATGGGAGCGCAATAGTGACTCTTCTTACCATAAAACAACTCTTGCTCATAGGACCAGAAACTGCATGTGATTCAACTCCATTTAGGACTGGGAAACAAACGCTAGCTCGCCTTACAAGAAACACACTCTGCTTTGAGAAAAGAGCACTCTTCTACTCTAATGTGTTTCCTATAGAGACAGAACAGTGAGCTTGCTCAGAACAAAAGAACTGTGCTTCCTACACAGACGGGCTATATCTAGTTCAACTCTGCTTAGGAAACTGACAAGAACAGAAGATCCTCTTCAGTCCAATACACTGTACATGCTGGGAATAGACGCCAGTGCTATTTGCCCTGTGAATGACAATGGGAACGCAATAGTGACTCTTCTTACCAGAAAACAACTCTTGCTCGTAGGACCAGAAACTGCATGTGATTCAACTCCATTTAGGAAAGGGAAATAAACGCTAGCTCGCCTTACAAGAAACACACTCTGCTTTTGAGAAAAGAGCACTCTTCTACTCTACTGTGTTTCCTGTGGGGCCAGAACATTGAGCTTCCTCAGAACAAAAGAGCTGTGCTTCCTACACACACGGCCATATCTAGTTCAATTCTGCTTAGCAAACTGACAAGAACAGTAGATCTTCTTCAGTCCAATACACTGTACATGCTGGGAACAGTCGCCGTTGCTATTTGTCCTGTGTATGACAATGGGAGCGCAATAGTTACTCTTCTTACAAGAAAACAACTCTTGCTCGAAAAACCAGAAACTGCATGTGATTCAACTCCATTTAGGACTGGGAAAAAAAAAGCTAGGTCGCCTTACAAGAAACACACTCTGCTTTTGAAAAAAGAGCACTCTTCTACTCTACTGTGTTTCCTATTGGGTCCGAACAGTGAGCTTGCACAGAACAAAAGAACTGTGCTTCCTACACACGGGCCATATCTAGTTCAACTCTGCTTAGGAAACTGACAAGAACAGTAGCTCTTCTTCAGTCCAATACACTGTACTTGCTGGCAACAGACGCGAGTGCTATTTGTACTGTGTATGGCAATGGGAGCACAATAGTGACTTTCCTTACCAAAAAACAACTCTTGCTCGTGAAACCAACAACTGCATGTGATTCAACTCCATTTAGGACTGGGAAACAAACGCTAGCTCTCCTTACAAGAAACACACTGTGCTTTTGAGAAAAGAGCACTCTTCTACTCTACTGTGTTTCCTATGAAGTCTGAACAGTGAGCTTTTCTGAACAAAAGAACTGTGCTTCCTACACATACGGCCATATCTAGTTCAATTCTACTTAGGAAACTGACAATAACAGTAGATCCTCTTCAGTCCAATACACTGTACATGCTGGGAACAGATGCCAGTTCTATTTGACTTATGTATGACAAAGGGAGCGCAATAGTGACTCTTCTTACCAGAAAACGACTCTTGCTCGTAGGACCAGAAACTGCATGTGATTCAACTCCATTTAGGACTGGGAAACAAACGCTAGCTCGCCTTACAAGAAACACACTCTGCTTTTGAGAAAAGAGCACTCTTCTACTCTACTGTGTTTCCTATGGGGTTTGAACAGTGAGCTTCCTCAGAAGAAAAGAACTGTGCTTCCTACACACACGGCCATATCTAGTTCAATTTTGCTTAGCCAACTGACAAGAACAGTAGATCCTCCTCAGTCCAATACACTGTACATGCTGGGAACAGTCACCAGTGCTATTTGCCTAGTGTATGACAATGGGAGCGCAATAGTTACTCTTCTTATCAGAAAACAACTCTTGCTCGAAAAACCAGAAACTGCATGTTATTCAACTCCATTTTGGACTGGGAAAAAAAAGATTGGATGCCTTACAAGAAACACACTCTGCTTTTGAGAAAAGAGCACTCTTCTACTCTATTGGGTTTCCTATAGGGCCAGAACAGTGAGCTTGCACAGAACAAAAGAATTGTGCTTCCTACACACACGGGCTATATCTAGTTTAACTCTGCTTAGGAAACAGACAAGAACAATACATCCTCTTCAGTCCAATACAGTGTACGGGCTGGGAACAGACGCCAGTGCTATTTGCCCTGTTTATGAAAATGGGAGCACAGTAGTTACTCTTCTTACCAGAAAACAAATCTTGCTCTTAGGACCCGAAACTGCATGTGATTCAACACCATTTAGGACTGTGAAACAAATGCTAGCTCGCCTTACAAAAAAAAAACTCTGCTTTTGAGAAAAGAGCACTCTTCTACTCTACAGTGTTTCCTATGGGGTCTGAACAGTGAGCTTGCTCAGAACAAAAGAACTGTGCTTCCTACACACACGGGCCATATCTAGTTCAACTCTGCTTAGGAAACTGACAAGAACAGTAGATCCTCTTCACTCCAATACACTGTACATGCTGGGAAAAGACGCAAGTGCTATTTGCCCTGTGAATGACAATGGGAACGCAATAGTGACTCTTCTTACCAGAAAACAACTCTTGCTCGTAGGACCAGAAAATGCATGTGATTCAACTCCATTTAGGACTGGGAAACAAACGCTAGCTCGCCTTACAAGAAACACACTCTGCTTTTGAGAAAAGAGCACTCTTCTACTCTACTGTGTTTCCTATAGGGCCAGAACATTGAGCTTCCTCAGAAGAAAAAAACTGTGCTTCCTAAACACACCGCCATATCTAGTTCAATTCTGCTTAGCAAACTGACAAGAACAGTAGATCTTCAGTCCAATACACTGTACATGCTGGGAACAGTCGCCAGTGCTATTTGCCCTGTGTATGACAATGGGAGCACAATAGTTACTCTTCTTACCAGAAAACAACTCTTGCTCAAAAAACCAAAAACTGCATGTGATTCAACTCCATTTAGGACTGGGAAAAAAAAGCTAGGTCGCCTTACAAGAAGCACACTCTTCTTTTGAGAAAAGAGCACTCTTCTACTCTATTGTGTTTCCTATAGGGCCACAACAGTGAGCTTGCTCAGAACAAAAGAACTGTGCTTCCTACACACACGGGTTATATCTAGTTCAACTCTGCTTAGGAAACTGACAAGAACAGTAGATCCTCTTCAGTCCAATACAGTGTACAGGCTGGGAACAGACGCCAGTGCTATTTGCCCTGTGTATGACAATAGGAGCACAATAGTGACTCTTCTTACCAGAAAACAACTCTTGCTCTTAGGACCAGAAAGTGCATGTGATTCAACACCATTTAGGACTGGGAAACAAACGGTAGCTCGCCTTACAAGAAACACACTCTGCTTTTGAGAAAAGAGCACTCTTCTACTCTACTGTGTTTCCTATTGGGTCCGAACAGTGAGATTGCGCAGAACAAAAGAACTGTGCTTCCTACACACAGGGCCATATCTAGTTCAACTCTGCTTAGGAAACTGACAAGAACAGTAGCTCCTCTTCATTCCAATACACTGTACTTGCTGGCTACAGACGCGAGTGCTATTTGTATTGTGTATGGCAATGGGAGCACAATAGTGACTTTCCTTACCAGAAAACAACTCTTGCTCCTGGGACCAACAACTGCATGTGATTCAACTCCATTTAGGACTGTGAAACAAATGCTAGCTCGCCTTACAAGAAACACACTCTGCTTTTGAGAAAAGAGCACTCTTCTACTCTACTGTGTTTCCTATGAGGTCCGAACAGTGAGCTTGCTCTGAACAAAAGAACTGTGCTTCCTACACACATGGCCATATCTAGTTCAATTCTACTTAGGAAACTGACAAGAACAGTAGATCCTCTTCAGTCAAATATACTGTACATGCTGGGAACAGACGAAAGTGCTATTTGCCTAGTGTATGACAAAGGGAGCGCAATAGTGACTCTTCTTACCAGAAAACAACTCTTGCTCATAGGACCAGAAATTGCATGGGATTCAACTCCATTTAGGACTGGGAAACAAACACTAGCTCGCCTTAAAAGAAACACACTCTGCTTTTGAGAAAAAAGCACTCTTCTACTCTACTGTGTTTCCTATGGGGTCTGAACAGTAAGCTTGCTCAGAACAAAAGAACTGTGCTTCCTACACGCACGGGCCATATCTAGTTCAACTCTGCTTAGGAAACTGACAAGAACAGTAGATCCTCTTCAGTCCAATACACCGTACTTGCTGGGAACCGACACGAGTGCTATTTGCACTATGTATGACAATGTGAGCGCAATAGTGACTCTTCTTACCAGAAAACAACTCTTGCTCGAAAAACCAGAAACTGCATGTGATTCAACTCCATTTAGGACTGTGAAACAAATGCTAGCTCGCCTTACAAGAAACACACTCTGCTTTTGAAAAAAGAGAAATCTTCTACTCTACTGTGTTTCCTATGAAGTCTGAACAGTGAGCTTGCTCTGAACAAAAGAACTGTGCTTCCTACACATACGGCCATATCTAGTTCAATTCTACTTAGGAAACTGTCAATAACAGTAGATCCTCTTCAGTGCAATACACTGTACATGCTGGGAACAGACGCCAGTGCTATTTGCCCTATGTATGACAAAGGGAGCGCAATAGTGACTCTTCTTACCAGAAAACGACTCTTGCTCGTAGGACCAGAAACTGCATGTGATTCAACTCCATTTAGGACTGGGAAACAAACGCTAGCTCGCCTTACAAGAAACACACTCTGCTTTTGAGAAAAGTGCACTCTTCTACTCGACTGTGTTTCCTATGGGGTTTGAACAGTGAGCTTGCTCAGAACAAAAGAACTGTTATTCCTACACACACGGGCCATATCTATGTCAACTCCGCTTAGGAAACTGACAAGAACAGTAGCTCCTCTTCAGTCCAATACACTGTTCTTGCTGGGAACAGACGTGAGTGCTATTTGCACTGTGTATGGCAATGGGAGCGCAATAGTGACTTTCCTTACCAGAAAATATCTCTTGGTCCTAGGACCAAAAACTGCATGTGATTCAACTCCATTTAGGACTGGAAACAAACGCTATCTCGCCTTACAAGAAACACACTCTGCTTTTGAGAAAAGAGCACTCTTCTACTCTACTGTGTTTCCTATGGGTTTGAACAGTGAGCTTCCTCAGAAAAAAAGAACTGTGCTTCCTACACACACGGCCATATCTAGTTCAATTCTGCTTAACCAACTGACAAGAACAGTAGATCCTCTTCAGTCCAATACACTGTACATGCTGGGAACAGTCGCCAGTGCTATTTGCCCTGTGTATGACAATGGGAGCGCAATAGTTACTCTTCTTACCAGAAAACAACTCTTGCTCGAAAAACCAGAAACTGCATGTTATTCAACTCCATTTAGGACTGGGAAAAAAAAGATCGCTCGCCTTACAAGAAACACACTCTGCTTTTGAGAAAAGAGCACTCGTCTACTCTATTGTGTTTCCTATAGTGCCAGAACAGTGAGCTTGCTCAGAACAAAAGATTTGTGCTTCCTACACACACGGGCTATATCTAGTTCAACTCTGCTTAGGAAACTGACAAGAACAATAGATCCTCTTCAGTCCAATACAGTGTACAGGCTGGGAACAGACGCCAGTGCTATTTGCCCTGTGTATGAAAATGGGAGCACAATAGTGACTCTACTTACCAGAAAACAACTCTTGCTCTTAGGACCAGAAACTGCATGTGATTCAACATCATTTAGGACTGGGAAAGAAACGCTAGCTCGCCTTACAAAAAACACACTCTGCTTTTGAGAAAAGAGCACTCTTCTACTCTACTGTGTTTCCTATTGTGTCCGAACAGTGAGCTTGCTCAGAACAAAAGAACTGTGATTCCTCCACACACGGGCCATATCTAGTTCAACTCTGCTTAGGAAACTGACAAGAACAGTAGCTCCTCTTCAGTCCAATACACTGTTCTTGCTGGCAACAGACATGAGTGCTATTTGCACTGTGTATGGCAATGGGAGCACAATAGTGACTCTTCTTACCATAAAACAACTCTTGCTCATAGGACCAGAAACTGCATGTGATTCAACTCCATTTAGGACTGGGAAACAAACGCTAGCTCGCCTTACAAGAAACACACTCTGCTTTTGAGAAAAGAGCACTCTTCTACTCTAATGTGTTTCCTATAGAGACAGAACAGTGAGCTTGCTCAGAAAAAAAGAACTGTGCTTCCTACACAGACGGGCTATCTCTAGTTCAACTCTGCTTAGGAAACTGACAAGAACAGAAGATCCTCTTCAGTCCAATACACTGTACATGCTGGGAACAGACGCCGGTGCTATTTGCCCTGTGAATGACAATGGGAACGCAATAGTGACTCTTCTTACCAGAAAACAACTCTTGCTCGTAGGACCAGAAACTGCATGTGATTCAACTCCATTTAGGAAAGGGAAATAAACGCTAGCTCGCCTTACAAGAAACACACTCTGCTTTTGAGAAAAGAGCACTCTTCTACTCTACTGTGTTTCCTGTGGGGCCAGAACATTGAGCTTCCTCAGAACAAAAGAGCTGTGCTTCCTACACACACGGCCATATCTAGTTCAATTCTGCTTAGCAAACTGACAAGAACAGTAGATCTTCTTCAGTCCAATACACTGTACATGCTGGGAACAGTCGCCAGTGCTATTTGTCCTGTGTATGACAATGGGAGCGCAATAGTTACTCTTCTTACAAGAAAACAACTCTTGCTCAAAAAACCAGAAACTGCATGTGATTCAACTCCATTTAGGACTGGGAAAAAAAAAGCTAGGTCGCCTTACAAGAAACACACTCTGCTTTTGAAAAAAGAGCACTCTTCTACTCTACTGTGTTTCCTATTGTGTCCGAACAGTGAGCTTGCTCAGAACAAAAGAACTGTGATTCCTCCACACACGGGCCATATCTAGTTCAACTCTGCTTAGGAAACTGACAAGAACAGTAGCTCCTCTTCAGTCCAATACACTGTGCTTGCTGGCAACAGACATGAGTGCTATTTGCACTGTGTATGGCAATGGGAGCGCAATAGTGACTCTTCTTACCATAAAACAACTCTTGCTCATAGGACCAGAAACTGCATGTGATTCAACTCCATTTAGGACTGGGAAACAAACGCTAGCTCGCCTTACAAGAAACACACTCTGCTTTGAGAAAAGAGCACTCTTCTACTCTAATGTGTTTCCTATAGAGACAGAACAGTGAGCTTGCTCAGAACAAAAGAACTGTGCTTCCTACACAGACGGGCTATATCTAGTTCAACTCTGCTTAGGAAACTGACAAGAACAGAAGATCCTCTTCAGTCCAATACACTGTACATGCTGGGAACAGACGCCATTGCTATTTGCCCTGTGAATGACAATGGGAACGCAATAGTGACTCTTCTTACCAGAAAACAACTCTTGCTCGTAGGACCAGAAACTGCATGTGATTCAACTCCATTTAGGAAAGGGAAATAAACGCTAGCTCGCCTTACAAGAAACACACTCTGCTTTTGAGAAAAGAGCACTCTTCTACTCTACTGTGTTTCCTGTAGGGCCAGAACATTGAGCTTCCTCAGAACAAAAGAGCTGTGCTTCCTACACACACGGCCATATCTAGTTCAATTCTGCTTAGCAAACTGACAAGAACAGTAGATCTTCTTCAGTCCAATACACTGTACATGCTGGGAACAGTCGCCGTTGCTATTTGTCCTGTGTATGACAATGGGAGCGCAATAGTTACTCTTCTTACAAGAAAACAACTCTTGCTCGAAAAACCAGAAACTGCATGTGATTCAACTCCATTTAGGACTGGGAAAAAAAAAGCTAGGTCGCCTTACAAGAAACACACTCTGCTTTTGAAAAAAGAGCACTCTTCTACTCTACTGTGTTTCCTATTGGGTCCGAACAGTGAGCTTGCACAGAACAAAAGAACTGTGCTTCCTACACACGGGCCATATCTAGTTCAACTCTGCTTAGGAAACTGACAAGAACAGTAGCTCTTCTTCAGTCCAATACACTGTACTTGCTGGCAACAGACGCGAGTGCTATTTGTACTGTGTATGGCAATGGGAGCACAATAGTGACTTTCCTTACCAAAAAACAACTCTTGCTCGTGAAACCAACAACTGCATGTGATTCAACTCCATTTAGGACTGGGAAACAAACGCTAGCTCTCCTTACAAGAAACACACTGTGCTTTTGAGAAAAGAGCACTCTTCTACTCTACTGTGTTTCCTATGAAGTCTGAACAGTGAGCTTTTCTGAACAAAAGAACTGTGCTTCCTACACATACGGCCATATCTAGTTCAATTCTACTTAGGAAACTGACAATAACAGTAGATCCTCTTCAGTCCAATACACTGTACATGCTGGGAACAGATGCCAGTTCTATTTGACTTATGTATGACAAAGGGAGCGCAATAGTGACTCTTCTTACCAGAAAACGACTCTTGCTCGTAGGACCAGAAACTGCATGTGATTCAACTCCATTTAGGACTGGGAAACAAACGCTAGCTCGCCTTACAAGAAACACACTCTGCTTTTGAGAAAAGAGCACTCTTCTACTCTACTGTGTTTCCTATGGGGTTTGAACAGTGAGCTTCCTCAGAAGAAAAGAACTGTGCTTCCTACACACACGGCCATATCTAGTTCAATTTTGCTTAGCCAACTGACAAGAACAGTAGATCCTCCTCAGTCCAATACACTGTACATGCTGGGAACAGTCACCAGTGCTATTTGCCTAGTGTATGACAATGGGAGCGCAATAGTTACTCTTCTTATCAGAAAACAACTCTTGCTCGAAAAACCAGAAACTGCATGTTATTCAACTCCATTTTGGACTGGGAAAAAAAAGATTGGATGCCTTACAAGAAACACACTCTGCTTTTGAGAAAAGAGCACTCTTCTACTCTATTGGGTTTCCTATAGGGCCAGAACAGTGAGCTTGCACAGAACAAAAGAATTGTGCTTCCTACACACACGGGCTATATCTAGTTTAACTCTGCTTAGGAAACAGACAAGAACAATACATCCTCTTCAGTCCAATACAGTGTACGGGCTGGGAACAGACGCCAGTGCTATTTGCCCTGTTTATGAAAATGGGAGCACAGTAGTTACTCTTCTTACCAGAAAACAAATCTTGCTCTTAGGACCCGAAACTGCATGTGATTCAACACCATTTAGGACTGTGAAACAAATGCTAGCTCGCCTTACAAAAAAAAAACTCTGCTTTTGAGAAAAGAGCACTCTTCTACTCTACAGTGTTTCCTATGGGGTCTGAACAGTGAGCTTGCTCAGAACAAAAGAACTGTGCTTCCTACACACACGGGCCATATCTAGTTCAACTCTGCTTAGGAAACTGACAAGAACAGTAGATCCTCTTCACTCCAATACACTGTACATGCTGGGAAAAGACGCAAGTGCTATTTGCCCTGTGAATGACAATGGGAACGCAATAGTGACTCTTCTTACCAGAAAACAACTCTTGCTCGTAGGACCAGAAAATGCATGTGATTCAACTCCATTTAGGACTGGGAAACAAACGCTAGCTCGCCTTACAAGAAACACACTCTGCTTTTGAGAAAAGAGCACTCTTCTACTCTACTGTGTTTCCTATAGGGCCAGAACATTGAGCTTCCTCAGAAGAAAAAAACTGTGCTTCCTAAACACACCGCCATATCTAGTTCAATTCTGCTTAGCAAACTGACAAGAACAGTAGATCTTCAGTCCAATACACTGTACATGCTGGGAACAGTCGCCAGTGCTATTTGCCCTGTGTATGACAATGGGAGCACAATAGTTACTCTTCTTACCAGAAAACAACTCTTGCTCAAAAAACCAAAAACTGCATGTGATTCAACTCCATTTAGGACTGGGAAAAAAAAGCTAGGTCGCCTTACAAGAAGCACACTCTTCTTTTGAGAAAAGAGCACTCTTCTACTCTATTGTGTTTCCTATAGGGCCACAACAGTGAGCTTGCTCAGAACAAAAGAACTGTGCTTCCTACACACACGGGTTATATCTAGTTCAACTCTGCTTAGGAAACTGACAAGAACAGTAGATCCTCTTCAGTCCAATACAGTGTACAGGCTGGGAACAGACGCCAGTGCTATTTGCCCTGTGTATGACAATAGGAGCACAATAGTGACTCTTCTTACCAGAAAACAACTCTTGCTCTTAGGACCAGAAAGTGCATGTGATTCAACACCATTTAGGACTGGGAAACAAACGGTAGCTCGCCTTACAAGAAACACACTCTGCTTTTGAGAAAAGAGCACTCTTCTACTCTACTGTGTTTCCTATTGGGTCCGAACAGTGAGATTGCGCAGAACAAAAGAACTGTGCTTCCTACACACAGGGCCATATCTAGTTCAACTCTGCTTAGGAAACTGACAAGAACAGTAGCTCCTCTTCATTCCAATACACTGTACTTGCTGGCTACAGACGCGAGTGCTATTTGTATTGTGTATGGCAATGGGAGCACAATAGTGACTTTCCTTACCAGAAAACAACTCTTGCTCCTGGGACCAACAACTGCATGTGATTCAACTCCATTTAGGACTGTGAAACAAATGCTAGCTCGCCTTACAAGAAACACACTCTGCTTTTGAGAAAAGAGCACTCTTCTACTCTACTGTGTTTCCTATGAGGTCCGAACAGTGAGCTTGCTCTGAACAAAAGAACTGTGCTTCCTACACACATGGCCATATCTAGTTCAATTCTACTTAGGAAACTGACAAGAACAGTAGATCCTCTTCAGTCAAATATACTGTACATGCTGGGAACAGACGAAAGTGCTATTTGCCTAGTGTATGACAAAGGGAGCGCAATAGTGACTCTTCTTACCAGAAAACAACTCTTGCTCATAGGACCAGAAATTGCATGGGATTCAACTCCATTTAGGACTGGGAAACAAACACTAGCTCGCCTTAAAAGAAACACACTCTGCTTTTGAGAAAAAAGCACTCTTCTACTCTACTGTGTTTCCTATGGGGTCTGAACAGTAAGCTTGCTCAGAACAAAAGAACTGTGCTTCCTACACGCACGGGCCATATCTAGTTCAACTCTGCTTAGGAAACTGACAAGAACAGTAGATCCTCTTCAGTCCAATACACCGTACTTGCTGGGAACCGACACGAGTGCTATTTGCACTATGTATGACAATGTGAGCGCAATAGTGACTCTTCTTACCAGAAAACAACTCTTGCTCGAAAAACCAGAAACTGCATGTGATTCAACTCCATTTAGGACTGTGAAACAAATGCTAGCTCGCCTTACAAGAAACACACTCTGCTTTTGAAAAAAGAGCACTCTTCTACTCTACTGTGTTTCCTATGAAGTCTGAACAGTGAGCTTGCTCTGAACAAAAGAACTGTGCTTCCTACACATACGGCCATATCTAGTTCAATTCTACTTAGGAAACTGTCAATAACAGTAGATCCTCTTCAGTGCAATACACTGTACATGCTGGGAACAGACGCCAGTGCTATTTGCCCTATGTATGACAAAGGGAGCGCAATAGTGACTCTTCTTACCAGAAAACGACTCTTGCTCGTAGGACCAGAAACTGCATGTGATTCAACTCCATTTAGGACTGGGAAACAAACGCTAGCTCGCCTTACAAGAAACACACTCTGCTTTTGAGAAAAGAGCACTCTTCTACTCTACTGTGTTTCCTATGGGGTTTGAACAGTGAGCTTCCTCAGAAGAAAAGAACTGTGCTTCCTACACACACGGCCATATCTAGTTCAATTTTGCTTAGCCAACTGACAAGAACAGTAGATCCTCCTCAGTCCAATACACTGTACATGCTAGGAACAGTCGCCAGTGCTATTTGCCTTGTGTATGACAATGGGAGTGCAATAGTTACTCTTCTTATCAGAAAACAACTCTTGCTCGAAAAACCAGAAACTGCATGTTATACAACTCCATTTTGGACTGGGAAAAAAAAGCTAGGACGCCTTACAAGAAACACACTCTGCTTTTGAGAAAAGAGCACTCTTCTACTCTATTGGGTTTCCTATAGGGCCAGAACAGTGAGCTTGCTCAGAACAAAAGAACTGTGCTTCCTACACACACGGGCTATATCTAGTTCAACTCTGCTTAGGAAACTGACAAGAACAATAGATCCTCTTCAGTCCAATACAGTGTACAGGCTGGGAACAGACGCCAGTGCTATTTGCCCTGTGTATGAAAATGGGAGCACAATAGTGACTCTTCTTACCAAAAAACACCTCTAGCTCTTAGGACCAGAAACTGCATGTGATTCAACACCATTTAGGACTGGGAAACAAACGCTAGCTCGCCTTACAAGAAACACACTCTGCTTTTGAGAAAAGAGCACTCTTCTACTCTACAGTTTTTCCTATGGGGTCCGAACAGCGAGCTTGCTCAGAACAAAAGAACTGTGCTTTCTACACACACGGACCATATGTAGTTCAACTCTGCTTAGAAACCTGACAAGAACAGTAGCTCCTCTTCAGTCCAACACTGTACTTGCAGGGAACAGACGCGAGTGCTTTTTGCACTGTGTATGGCAATGGGCGTGCAATAGTGACTTTCCTTACCAGAAAACAACTCTTGTGCGTAGGACCAGAAACTGCATGTGATTCAACTCCATTTAGGACTAGGAAACAAACGCTAGCTTGCCCTACAAGAAACACACTCTGCATTAGAGAAAAGAGCACTCTTCTACTCTACTGTGTTTCCTATAGGGCCAGAACAGTGAGCTTGCTCAGAACATAAGAACTGAGCTTCCTACGCTCACGGGCCATATCTAGTTCAACTCTGCTTAGGAAACTGACAAGAACAGTAGCTCCTCTTCATTCCGATACACTGTACTTGCTGGGAACAGAAGCCAGGGCTATTTATACTGTGTATGTCAATGGGAGTGCAATAGTGACTTTCCTTACCAGAAAACAACTCTTGCTCATAGGACCAGTATCTGCATGTGATTCAACTCCATTTAAGACTGGAAAACAAATGATACCTCGCCTTACATGAAACAAACTCTGCTTTTGAGAAAAGAGCACTCTTCTACTCTACTGTGTTTCCTATAGGGCCAGAACAGTGAGCTTGCTCAGAACATAATAACTGTGCTTTCTAAACACACGGGCCATATCTAGTTCAACTCTGATTAGGAACCTGACAAGAACAGTAGATACCCTTTAGTCCAATACACTGTACTTGCTGGGAACAGACGCCAGTGCTATTTGTCCTGTGTATGGCAATGGCAGCGCAATAGTGACTATTCTTACCAGAAAACAACTCTTGCTTGTAGGACCAGAAACTGCATGTGATTCAACTCCATTTAGGACTGGGAAACAAAAGCTAGCTCACCTTACAAGAAACACACTCTGCTTTAGAGAAAAGAGCACTCTTCTACTCTACTGTGTTTCCTATAGGGCCAGAACAGTGAGCTTGCTCAGAACAAAAGAACTGTACTTCCTACACACGGGCCATATCTAGTTCAACTCTACTTAGGAAACTGACAAGAACAGTAGCTCCTCTTCTGTCCGATACACTGTATTTGCTGGGAACAGACGCCAGTGCTATTTCCACTGTATATGGCAATGGGAGCGCAATAGGGACTTTCCTTACCAGAAAACAACTCTTGCTCGTAGGACCAGAAAGTGCATGTGATTCAACTCCATTTAGGACTGGCAAACAAATGCTAGCTCGCCTTACATGAAACACACTCTGTTTTTGAGAAAAGAGCACTCTTCTACTCTACTGTGTTTCTTATGGGGTCCAAACAATGAGCTTGCTCAGAACATAATAACTGTGCTTCCTACACACATGGGCCATATCTACGACAACTCTGCTTAGGAAACTGAAAAGAACAGTAGATCCTCTTCAGTCCAATACACTGTACTTGCTGGGAACAGACGCGAGTGCTATTTGCACTGTGTATGGCAATGGGAGCACAATAGTGACTCGTCTTACCAGAAAACAACTCTTGCTCGTAAGAGAAAAAAATGCATGTGACTCAACTCCATTTAGGACTGGGAAACAAACTCTAGCTCACCTTACAAGAAACACACTCTGCTTTTGAGAAAAGACCACTCTTCTACTCTACTGTGTTTCCCATGGGGCCAGAACGGGGAACTTGCTCAGAACAAAAGAATTGTGCTTCCTACACACACGGGGCATATCTAGTTCAACTCTGCTTAAGAAACTGAGAGAACAGTAGCTCCTCTTCAGTCCGATACACTATACTTGCTGGGATCAGACGTGAGTGCTATTTGCACTGTGTATGGCAATGGGAGCACAATAGTGACTTTCCTTAACAGAAAACAACTCTTGCTCGTAGGACCAGAAACTGCATGTGATTCAACTCCATTTAGGACTGGGAAAAAAACGCTAGCTCGCCTTACAAAAAACACACCCTGATTTTGAGAAAAGAGCACTCATCTACTCTACTGTGTTTCCTATAGGGCCAGAACAGTGAGCTTGCTCAGAACATTATAACTGTGCTTCCTACACACATGGGCCATTCTAGTTCAACTCTGCTTAGGAAACTGAGAAGAACAGTAGCTCCTCTTCAGTCGAATACACTATACTTGCTAGGAAGAGACGGGAGTGCTATTTGCACTGTGTATGGCAATGGGAGCGCTATAGTGACTCTTCTTACCATAAAACAACTCTTGCTCATAGGACCAGAAACTGCATGTGATTCAACTCCATTTAGGACTGGGAAATAAACGCTAGCTGGCCTTACAAGAAACACACTCTGCTTTTGAGAAAAGAGCACTCTTCTACTCTACTGTGTTTCCTATAGGGCCAGAACATTGAGCTTCCTCAGAACAAAAGAACTGTGCTTCCTACACACACGGCCATATCTAGTTCAATTCTGCTTAGCAAACTGACAAGAACAGTAGATCTTCTTCAGTCCAATACACTGTACTGTGGGGTGTTTACCCAACCACCCCCACAGTTCCCCAGAGTTTTCTTGAGTGCGAGCAGCAGAAAATATTAGATAGAAGGATTTATTGCGGAGAATATCGCGGAGATAAACAGATAGAAAATAAAGGATAGCCTCGAGAGGGCCTGGAACCTATTCCAACGGGCCCCGACTGTCTCTGCCCCAGGGTTTTTATAGAGACGCCAAGGGGTGGAGCAAAAGACCTCCTCCCCCAGCACAGCCAAGTGCAGACCATCCCAGACACCTGCACTCAGGCCCGTGGTCTAATCATCCTCTATGAGGACCTGCTGAGTAAAGCCACGAGGAACCCGAGAATGGGCTCCCACACTGTACATGCTGGGAACAGTCGCCAGTGCTATTTGTCCTGTGTATGACAATGGGAGCGCAATAGTTACTCTTCTTACAAGAAAACAACTCTTGCTCGAAAAACCAGAAACTGCATATGATTCAACTCCATTTAGGACTGGGAAAAAAAAAGCTAGGTCGCCTTACAAGAAACACACTCTGCTTTTGAAAAAAGAGCACTCTTCTACTCTACTGTGTTTCCTACTGTGTCCAAACAGTGAGCTTGCTCAGAACAAAAGAACTGTGCTTACTACACACGGGCCATATCTAGTTCAACTCTGCTTAGGAAACTGACAAGAACAGTAGCTCTTCTTCAGTCCAATACACTGTACTTGCTGGCAACAGACGCGAGTGCTATTTGTACTGTGTATGGCAATGGGAGCACAATAGTGACTTTCCTTACCAGAAAACAACTCTTGCTCGTGAAACCAACAACTGCATGTGATTCAACTCCAGTTAGGACTGGGAAACAAACGCTAGCTCTCCTTACAAGAAACACACTGTGCTTTTGAGAAAAGAGCTCTCTTCTACTCTACTGTGTTTCCTATAGGGCCAGAACAGTGAGCTTGCTCAGAACAAAAGAACTGTGCTTCCTACACACACGGGCCATATCTAGTTCAACTCTCCTTAGGAAACTGACAAGAACAGTAGATCCTCTTCAGTCCAATACACTGTATATGCTGGGAACAGACGCCAGTGCTATTTGCCCTGTGTATGTCAATGGGAGCGCAATAGTGACACTTTTTCCCAGAAAACAACTCTTGCTCGAAGGACCAGAAACTGCATGTGATTCAAGTCCCTTTAGGACTGTGAAACAAATGCTAGCTCGCCTTACAAGAAACACACTCTGCTTTTGAAAAAAGAGCACTCTTCTACTCTACTGTGTTTCCTATGAAGTCTGAACAGTGAGCTTTTCTGAACAAAAGAACTGTGCTTCCTACACATACGGCCATATCTAGTTCAATTCTACTTAGGAAACTGACAATAACAGTAGATCCTCTTCAGTCCAATACACTGTACATGCTGGGAACAGACGCCAGTGCTATTTGCCCTATGTATGACAAAGGGAGCGCAATAGTGACTCTTCTTACCAGAAAACGACTCTTGCTCGTAGGACCAGAAACTGCATGTGATTCAACTCCATTTAGGACTGGGAAACAAACGCTAGCTCGCCTTACAAGAAACACACTCTGCTTTTGAGAAAAGAACACTCTTCTACTCTACTGTGTTTCCTATGGGGTTTGAACAGTGAGCTTCCTCAGAAGAAAAGAACTGTGCTTCCTACACACACGGCCATATCTAGTTCAATTTTGCTTAGCCAACTGACAAGAACAGTAGATCCTCCTCAGTCCAATACACTGTACATGCTGGGAACAGTCGCCAGTGCTATTTGCCTTGTGTATGACAATGGGAGCGCAATAGTTACTCTTCTTATCAAAAAACAACTCTTGCTCGAAAAAACAGAAACTCCATGTTATTCAACTCCATTTTGGACTGGGAAAAATAAGCTAGGTCGCCTTACAAGAAACACACTCTGCTTTTGAGAAAAGAGCACTCTTCTAATCTACTGTGTTTCATAAGAGGTCTGAACAGTGAGCTTGCTCTATACAAAAGAACTGTGCTTCCTACACACACGGCCATATCTAGTTCAATTCTACTTAGGAATCTGACAAGAACAGTAGATCCTCTTCAGTCCAATACACTGTACATGCTGGGAACAGACGCCAGTGCTATTTGCCCTGTTTATGACAAAGGGAGCGCAATAGTGACTCTTCTTACCAGAAAACGACTCTTGCTCGTAGGACCAGAAACTGCATGGGATTCCACTCCATTGACGACTGGGAAACAAACGCTAGCTCACCTTACAAGAAACACACTCTGCTTTTGAGAAAAGAGCACTCTTCTACTCTACTGTGTTTCCTATGGGGTTTGAACAGTGAGCTTCCTCAGAAAAAAAGAACTGTGCTTCCTACACACACGGCCATATCTAGTTCAATTCTGCTTAACCAACTGACAAGAACAGTAGATCCTCTTCAGTCCAATACACTGTACATGCTGGGAACAGTCGCCAGTGCTATTTGCCCTATGTATGACAATGGGAGCACAATAGTTACTCTTCTTACCATAAAACAACTCTTGCTCGAAAAACCAGAAACTGCATGTTATTCAACTCCATTTAGGACTGGGAAAAAAAAGATCGGTCGCCTTACAAGAAACACACTCTGCTTTTGAGAAAAGAGCACTCGTCTACTCTATTGTGTTTCCTATAGTGCCAGAACATTGAGCTTGCTCAGAACAAAAGATTTGTGCTTCCTACACACACGGGCTATATCTAGTTCAACTCTGCTTAGGAAACTGACAAGAACAATAGATCCTCTTCAGTCCAATACAGTGTACAGGCTAGGAACAGACGCCAGTGCTATTTGCCCTGTGTATGAAAATGGGAGCACAATAGTGACTCTACTTACCAGAAAACAACTCTTGCTCTTAGGACCAGAAACTGCATGTGATTCAACACCATTTAGGACTGGGAAACAAACGCTAGCTCGCCTTACAAAAAACACACTCTGCTTTTGAGAAAAGAGCACTCTTCTACTCTACTGTGTTTCCTATTAGGTCCGAACAGTGAGCTTGCTCAGAACAAAAGACCTGTGATTCCTCCAAACACGGGCCATATCTAGTTCAACTCTGCTTAGGAAACTGACAAGAACAGTAGCTCCTCTTCAGTCCAATACACTGTACTTGCTGGCAACAGACATGAGTGCTATTTGCACTGTGTATGGCAATGGGAGCGCAATAGTGACTCTTCTTACCATAAAACATCTCTTGCTCATAGGACAAGAAACTGCATGTGATTCAACTCCATTTAGGACTGGGAAACAAACGCTAGCTCGCCTTACAAGAAACACACTCTGCTTTTGAGAAAAGAGCACTCTTCTACTCTAATGTGTTTCCTATAGGGACAGAACAGTGAGCTTGCTCAGAAAAAAAGAACTGTGCTTCCTACACAGACGGGCTATATCTAGTTCAACTCTGCTTAGGAAACTGACAAGAACAGAAGATCCTCTTCAGTCCAATACACTGTACATGCTGGGAACAGACGCCAGTGCTATTTGCCCTGTGAATGACAATGGGAACGCAATAGTGACTCTTCTTACCACAAAACAACTCTTGCTCATAGGACCAGAAACTGCATGTTATTCAACTCCATTTAGGACTGGGAAAAAAAAGATCGGTCGCCTTACAAGAAACACACTCTGCTTTTGAGAAAAGAGCACTCGTCTACACTATTGTGTTTCCTATAGTGCCAGAACAGTGAGCGTGCTCAGAACAAAAGATTTGTGCTTCCTACACACACGGGCTATATCTAGTTCAACTCTGCTTAGGAAACTGACAAGAACAATAGATCCTCTTCAGTCCAATACAGTGTACAGGCTGGGAACAGACGCCAGTGCTATTTGCCCTGTGTATGAAAATGGGAGCACAATAAGTGACTCTACTTACCAGAAAACAACTCTTGCTCTTAGGACCAGAAACTGCATGTGATTCAACACCATTTAGGACTGGGAAACAAACGCTAGCTCGCCTTACAAAAAACACACTCTGCTTTTGAGAAAAGAGCACTCTTCTACTCTACTGTGTTTCCTATTGGGTCCGAACAGTGAGCTTGCTCAGAACAAAAGACCTGTGATTCCTACACACACGGGCCATATCTAGTTCAACTCTGCTTAGGAAACTGACAAGAACAGTAGCTCCTCTTCAGTCCAATACACTGTACTTGCTGGCAACAGACATGAGTGCTATTTGCACTGTGTATGGCAATGGGAGCGCAATAGTGACTCTTCTTACCATAAAACAACTCTTGCTCATAGGACCAGAAACTGCATGTGATTCAACTCCATTTAGGACTGGGAAACAAACGCTAGCTCGCCTTACAAGAAACACACTCTGCTTTTGAGAAAAGAGCACTCTTCTACTCTAATGTGTTTCCTATAGGGACAGAACAGTGAGCTTGCTCAGAAAAGAAGAACTGATCTTCCTACACAGACGGGCTATATCTAGTTCAACTCTGCTTAGGAAACTGACAAGAACAGAAGATCCTCTTCAGTCCAATACACTGTACATGCTGGGAACAGTCGCCAGTGCTATTTGCCCTGTGAATGACAATGGGAACACAATAGTGACTCTTCTTACCAGAAAACAACTCTTGCTCATAGGACCAGAAACTGCATGTGATTCAACTCCATTTAGGAAAGGGAAATAAACGCTAGCTCGCCTTACAAGAAACACACTCTGCTTTTGAGAAAAGAGCACTCTTCTACTCTACTGTGTTTCCTATAGGGCCAGAACATTGAGCTTCCTCAGAACAAAAGAACTGTGATTCCTACACACACGGCCATATCTAGTTCAATTCTGCTTAGCAAACTGACAAGAACAGTAGATCTTCTTCAGTCCAATACACTGTACATGCTGGGAACAGTCGCCAGTGCTATTTGTCCTGTGTATGACAATGGGAGCGCAATAGTTACTCTTCTTACAAGAAAACAACTCTTGCTCGAAAAACCAGAAACTGCATGTGATTCAACTCCATTTAGGACTGGGAAAAAAAATGCTAGGTCGCCTTACAAGAAACACACTCTGCTTTTGAAAAAAGAGCACTCTTCTACTCTACTGTGTTTCCTATTGGGTCCGAACAGTGAGCTTGCACAGAACAAAAGAACTGTGCTTCCTACACACGGGCCATATCTAGTTCAACTCTGCTTAGGAAACTGACAAGAACAGTAGCTCTTCTTCAGTCCAATACACTGTACTTGCTGGCAACAGATGCGATGGCTATTTGTACTGTGTATGGCAATGGGAGCACAATAGTGACTTTCCTTACCAGAAAACAACTCTTGCTCGTGAAACCAACCACTGCATGTGATTCAACTCCATTTAGGACTGGGAAACAAACGCTACCTCTCCTTACAAGAAACACACTCTGCTTTTGAGAAAAGAGCACTCTTCTATTCTACTGTGTTTCCTATAGGGTCAGAACAGTGAGCTTGCTCAGAACAAAAGAACTGTGCTTCCTACACACACGGGCCATGTCTAGTTCAACTCTCCTTAGAAAACTGACAAGAACAGTAGATCCTCTTCAGTCCAATACACTGTATATGCTGGGAACAGACGCCAGTGCTATTTGCTCTGTATATGTCAATGGGAGCGCAATAGTGACTCTTTTTACCAGAAAACAACTCTTGCTCGAAGGACCAGAAACTACATGTGATTCAACTCCATTTAGGACTGTGAAACAAATGCTAGCTCGCCTTACAAGAAAAACACTCTGCTTTTGAAAAAAGAGCACTCTTCTACTCTACTGTGTTTCCTATGAAGTCTGAACAGTGAGCTTGCTCTGAACAAAAGAACTGTGCTTCCTACACATACGGCCATATCTAGTTCAATTCTACTTAGGAAACTGACAATAACAGTAGATCCTCTTCAGTCCAATACACTGTACCTGCTGGGAACAGACGCCAGTGCTATTTGCCCTATGTATGACAAAGGGAGCGCAATAGTGACTCTTCTTACCAGAAAACGACTCTTGCTCATAGGACCAGAAACTGCATGTGATTCAACTCCATTTAGGACTGGGAAACAAACGCTAGCTCGCCTTACAAGAAACACACTCTGCTTTTGAGAAAAGAGCACTCTTCTACTCTACTGTGTTTCCTATGGGGTTTGAACAGTGAGCTTCCTCAGAAGAAAAGAACTGTGCTTCCTACACACACGGCCATATCTAGTTCAATTTTGCTTAGCCAACTGACAAGAACAGTAGATCCTCCTCAGTCCAATACACTGTACATGCTAGGAACAGTCGCCAGTGCTATTTGCCTTGTGTATGACAATGGGAGTGCAATAGTTACTCTTCTTATCAGAAAACAACTCTTGCTCGAAAAACCAGAAACTGCATGTTATTCAACTCCATTTTGGACTGGGAAAAAAAAGCTAGGACGCCTTACAAGAAACACACTCTGCTTTTGAGAAAAGAGCACTCTTCTACTCTACTGTGTTTCCTATAGGGCCAGAACAGTGAGCTTGCTCAGAACATAAGAACTGAGCTTCCTACGCACACGGGCCATATCTTGTTCAACTCTGCTTAGGAAACTGACAAGAACAGTAGCTCCTCTTCATTCCGATACACTGTACTTGCTGGGAACAGAAGCCAGGGCTATTTGTACTGTGTATGTCAATGGGAGCGCAATAGTGACTTTCCTTACCAGAAAACAACTCTTGCTCATAGGACCAGTATCTGCATGTGATTCAACTCCATTTAAGACTGGAAAACAAATGCTACCTCGACTTACATGAAACACACTCTGCTTTTGAGAAAAGAGCACTCTTCTACTCTACTGTGTTTCCTATAGGGCCAGAACAGTGAGCTTGCTCAGAACATAATAACTGTGCTTCCTAAACACACGGGCCATATCTAGTTCAACTCTGCTTAGGAACCTGACAAGAACAGTAGATACCCTTTAGTCCAATACACTGTACTTGCTGGGAACAGACGCCAGTGCTATTTGTCCTGTGTATGGCAATGGCAGCGCAATAGTGACTATTCTTACCATAAAACAACTCTTGCTCGTAGGACCAGAAACTGCATGTGTTTCAAATCCATTTAAAACTGGGAAACAAATGTTAGCTCGCCTTACAAGAAACACACTCTGCTTTAGAGAAAATAGCACTCTTCTACTCTACTGTGTTTCCTATAGGGCCAGAACAGTGAGCGTGCTCAGAACAAAAGAACTGTGCTTCCTACACACGGGCCATATCTAGTTCACCTCTGCTTAGGAAACTGACAAGAACAGTAGCTCCTCTTCTGTCTGATACACTGTATTTGCTGGGAACACACGCGAGTGCTATTTGCACTGTGTATGGCAATGGGAGCACAATAGTGACTCGTCATACCAGAAAACAACTCTTGCTCGTAGGACAAAAAACTGCATGTGACTCATCTCCATTTAGGACTGGGAAACAAACTCTAGCTCGCCTTACAAGAAACACACTCTGCTTTTCAGAAAAGAGCACTCTTCTACTCTACTGTGTTTCCCATGGGGCCAGAACGGTGAACTTGCTCAGAACAAAAGAATTGTGCTTCCTACACACACGGGGCATATTTAGTTCAACTCTGCTTAGGAAACTGAAAGAACAGTAGCTCCTGTTCAGTCCAATACACTGTACTTGCTGGCAACAGATGCCAGTGCTATTTGTCCTGTGTATGGCAATGGCAGCGCAATAGTGACTTTCCTTACCAGAAAACTACTCTTGCTCATAGTACCAGAAACTGCATGTGTTTCAACTCCATTTAGGACTGGGAAACAAACGCTAGCTCGCCTTACAAGAAACACACTCTGCTTTAGAAAAAAGAGCACTCTTCTACAATACTGTGTTTCCTATGGGGTCCAAACAGTGAGCTTGCTCAGAACAAAAAAAAATTGTGCTTCCTACACACACGGCCATATCTAGTTCAAGTCTGCTTAGGAACCTGACAAGAACAGTAGCTCCTGTTCAGTCCAATACACTGTACTTGCTGGCAACAGATGCCAGTGCTATTTGTCCTGTGTATGGCAATGGCAGCGCAATAGTGACTTTCCTTACCAGAAAACAACTCTTGCTCATAGGACCAGAAACGGCATGATATTCAACTCCATTTAGGACTGGGAAACAAATGCTAGCTCGCCTTACAAGAAACACACTCTGCTTTAGAAAAAAGAGCACTCTTCTACAATACTGTGTTTCCTATGGGGTCCAAACAGTGAGCTTGCTCAGAACAAAAGTACTGTGCTTCCTACACACACGGACCATATGTAGTTCAACACTTCTTAGGAACCTGACGAGAACAGTAGCTCCTCTTCAGTCCAACACTGTACTTGCTGGGAACAGACGCGAGTGCTATTTGCACTGTTTATGGCAATGGGAGCACAATCGTGTCTTTCCTTACCAGAAAACAACTCTTGTTCGTAGGACCAGAAACTGCATGGGATTCAACTCCATTTAGGACTAGGAAACAAACGATAGCTTGCCTTACAAGAAACACACTCTGCTTTAGAGAAAAGAGCACTCTTCTACTCTACTGTTTTTCCTATAGGACCAGAACAGTGAGCTTGCTCAGAACATAATAACTGTGCTTCCTACACACACGGGCCATATCTAGTTCAACTCTGCTTAGGAACCTGACAAGAACAGTAGATCCCCTTTAGTCCAATACACTGTACTTGCTGGGAACAGACGCCAGTGCTATTTGTCCTGTGTATGGCAATGGCAGCGCAATAGTGACTATTCTTACCATAAAACAACTCTTGCTCATAGGACCAGAAACTGCATGTGTTTCACCTCCATTTAGGACTGGGAAACAAACGCTAGCTCGCCTTACAAGATACACACTCTGCTTTAGAGAAAAGAGCATTCTTCTACTCTACTGTGTTTCCTATAGGGCCAGAACAGTGAGCTTGCTCAGAACAAAAGAACTGTGCTTCCTACACACGGGCCATATCTAGTTCACCTCTGCTTAGGAAACTGACAAGAACAGTAGCTCCTCTTCAGTCCGATACACTGTACTTGCTGGGAACAGACGCGAGTGCTATTTGCACTGTATATGGCAATAGGAGTGCAATAGTGACTTTCCTTACCAGAAAACAACTCTTGCTCGTAGGACCAGAAACTGCATGTGATTCAACTCCATTTAAGACTAGGAAACAAACTCTAGCTCGCCTTACAAGAAACACAGTCGGCTTTTGAGAAAAGAACACTCTTCTACTCTACTGTGTTTCCTATAGGGCCAGAACAGTGAGCTTGCTCAGAACATAAGAACTGAGCTTCATACGCACACGGGCCATATCTAGTTCAACTCTGCTTAGGAAACTGACAAGAACAGTAGCTCCTCTTCAGTCCAATACACTGTAATTGCTGGGAACAGACGCCAGGGCTATATGCACTGTGTATGTCAATGGGAGCGCAATAGTGACTTTCCTTACCAGAAAACAACTCTTGCTCGCAGGACCAGTAACTGCATGTGATTCAACTCCATTTAAGACTGGGAAAGAAATGCTACCTCGCCTTACATGAAACACACTCTGCTTTTGAGAAAAGAGCACTCTTCTACTCTACTGTGTTTCCAATGGGGTCCGAACAGTGAGCTTGCTCATAACAAAAGAACTGTGCTTCCTACACACATGGGCAATTTCTAGTTCACCTCTGCTTAGGAAACTGAAAAGAACAGTATATCCTATTGAGTCCAATACACTGTACTTGCTGGGAACAGACGCGAGTGCTATTTGCACTGTGTATGGCAATGGGAGCACAATAGTGACTCGTCTTACCAGAAAACAACTCTTGCTCGTAGGACCAGAAACTGCATGTGTTTCAACTCCATTTCGGACTGGGAAACAAATGCTAACTCGCCTTACAAGAAACAAACTCTGCTTTTGAGAAAAGAACACTCTTCTACTCTACTGTGTTTCCCATAGGGCCAGAACAGTGAGCTTGCTCAGAACAAAAGAACTGTGCTTCCTACACACACGGGCCATATCTAGTTCAACTCTGCTTAGGAAACAGAGAAGAACAGTAGCTCCTCTTCAGTCCAATACACTATACTTGGTAGGAACAGACGGGAGTGCTATTTGCACTGTGTATGGCAATGGGAGCGCAATAGTGACTTTCCTTCCCAGAAAACAACTCTTGCTCGTAGGACAAGAAACTGCAAGTGATTCAACTCCATTTAGGACTGGGAAACAAACGCTAGCTCGCCTTACAAGAAACACACTCTGCTTTTGAGAAAAGAGCATTCTTCTACTCTACTGTGTTTCTTATAGGACCAGAATAGTGAGCTTGCTCAGAACAAAAGAACTGTGCTTCCTACACACGGGCCATATCTTGTTCACCTCTGCTTAGGAAACTGACAAGAACAGTAGCTCCTCTTCAGTCCGATACACTGTACTTGCTGGGAACAGACGCCAGTGCTTTTTGCACTGTATATGGCAATAGGAGTGCAATAGTGTCTTTCCTTACCAGAAAACAACTCTTGCTCGTAGGACCAGAAACTGCAGGTGATTCAACTCCATTTAGGAGTAGGAAACAAACGCTAGCTCGCCTTACAAGAAACACAGTCGGCTTTTGAGAAAAGAGCACTCTTCTACTCTACTGTGTTTCCTATGGGGTCCAAACAGTGAGCTTGCTCAGAACAAAAAAAATTGTGCTTCCTACACACACGGCCATATCTAGTTCAAGTCTGCTTAGGAACCTGACAAGAACAGTAGATCCTCTTCAGTCCAATACACTGTACTTGCTGGCAACAGACGCCAGTGCTATTTGTCCTGTGTATGGCAATGGCAGCGCAATAGTGACTTTCCTTACCAGAAAACAACTCTTGCTCATAGGACCAGAAACGGCATGATATTCAACTCCATTTAGGACTGGGAAACAAATGCTAGCTCGCCTTACAAGAAACACACTCTGCTTTAGAGAAAGGAGCAGTCTTCTACTCTACTGTGTTTCCTATGGGGTCCAAACAGTGAGCTTGCTCAGAACAAAAGAACTGTGCTTCCTACACACACGGACCATATGTAGTTCAACTCTGCTTAGGAACCTGACAAGAACAGTAGCTCCTCTTCAGTCCAACACTGTACTTGCAGAGTACAGACGCGAGTGCTGTTTGCACAGTGTATGGCAATGGGCGCGCAATAGTGACTTTCCTTACCAGAAAACAACTCTTGTGCGTAGAACCAGAAACTGCATGTGATTCAACTCCATTTAGGACTAGTAAACAAACGCTAGCTCGCCCTACAAGAAACACAGTCGGCTTTAGAGAAAAGAACACTCTTCTACTCTACTGTGTTTCCTATAGGGCCAGAACAGTGAGCTTGCTCAGAACATAATAACTGTGCTTCCTACACACACGGGCCATATCTAGTTCAATTCTGCTTAGGAACCTGACAAGAACAGTAGATACCCTTTAGTCCAATACACTGTACTTGCTGGGAACAGACGCCAGTGCTATTTGTCCTGTGTATGGCAATGGCAGCGCAATAGTGACTATTCTTACCATAAAACAACTCTTGCTCATAGGACCAGAAACTGCATGTGTTTCACCTCCATTTAGGACTGGGAAACAAACGCTAGCTCGCCTTACAAGATACACACTCTGCTTTAGAGAAAAGAGCATTCTTCTACTCTACTGTGTTTCCTAAAGGGCCAGAACAGTGAGCTTGCTCAGAACAAAAGAACTGTGCTTCCTACACACGGGCCATATCTAGTTCACCTCTGCTTAGGAAACTGACAAGAACAGTAACTCCTCTTCAGTCCGATACACTGTACTTGCTGGGAACAGAAGCGAGTGCTATTTGCACTGTATATGGCAATAGAAGTGCAATAGTGATTTCCTTACCAGAAAACAACTCTTGCTCGTAGGACCAGAAACTGCATGTGATTCAACTCCATTTAGGACTAGGAAACAAACGCTAGCTCGCCTTACAAGAAACACAGTCGGCTTTTGAGAAAAGAACACTCTTCTAATCTACTGTGTTTCCTATAGGGCCAGAACAGTGAGCTTGCTCAGAACATAAGAACTGAGCTTCATACGCACACGGGCCATATCTAGTTCAACTCTGCTTAGGAAACTGACAAGAACAGTAGCTCCTCTTCAGTCCAATACACTGTAATTGCTGGGAACAGACGCCAGGGCTATTTGCACTGTGTATGTCAATGGGAGCGCAATAGTGACTTTCCTTACCAGAAAACAACTCTTGCTCATAGGACCAGTAACTCCATGTGATTCAACTCGATTTAAGACTGGGAAACAAATGCTACCTCGCCTTACATGAAACACACTCTGCTTTTGAGAAAAGAGCACTCTTCTACTCTACTGAGTTTCCTATGGGGTCCGAACAGTGAGCTTGCTCAGAACAAAAGAACTGTGCTTCCTACACACATGGGCAATATCTAGTTCACCTCTGCTTAGGAAACTGAAAAGAACAGTAGATCCTATTTAGCCCAATACACTGTACTTGCTGGGAACAGACACTTTTGCTATTTGCACTGTGTATGGCAATGGGAGCACAATAGTGACTCGTCTTACCAGAAAACAACTCTTGCTTGTAGAACCAGAAACTGCATGTGATTCAACTCCATTTAGGACTGGGAAACAAACGCTAGCTCGCCTTACAAGAAACACAGTCGGCTTTTGAGAAAAGAGCACTCTTCTACTCTACTGTGTTTCCTATGGGGTCCAAACAGTGAACTTGCTCAGAACAAAAAAAAAAAATGTGCTTCTTACACACACGGCCATATCTAGTTCAAGTCTGCTTAGAAACCTGACAAGAACAGTAGATCCTCTTCAGTCCAATACACTGTACTTGCTGGCAACAGACGCCAGTGCTATTTGTCCTGTGTATGGCAATTTCAGCGCAATAGTGACTTTCCTTACCAGAAAACAACCCTTGCTCATAGGACCAGAAATGGCATGATATTCTACTCCATTTAGGACTGGGAAACAAACGCTAGCTCGCCTTACAAGAAACACACTCTGCTTTAGAGAAAGGAGCAGTCATCTACTCTACTGTGTTTCCTATGGGGTCCAAACAGAGAGCTTGCTCAGAACAAAATAACTGTGCTTCCTACACACACGGACCATATGTAGTTCAACTCTGCTTAGGAACCTGACAAGAACAGTAGCTCCTCTTCAGTCCAACACTGTACTTGCAGGGAACAGACGCGAGTGCTATTTGCACTGTGTATGGCAATGGGAGCGCAAAAGTGACTTTCCTTACCAGAAAACAACTCTTGTGCGTAGGACCAGAAACTGCATGTGATTCAACTCCATTTAGGAATAGGAAACAAACGCTAGCTCGCCGTACAAGATACACACTCTGCTTTAGAGAAAAGAGCATTCTTCTACTCTACTGTGTTTCCTATAGGGCCAGAACAGTGAGCTTGCTCAGAACAAAAGAACTGTGCTTCCTACACACGGGCCATATCTAGTTCACCTCTGCTTAGGAAACTGACAAGAACAGTAGCTCCTCTTCAGTCCGATACACTGTACTTGCTGGGAACAGACGCGAGTGCTATTTGCACTGTATATGGCAATAGGAGTGCAATAGTGACTTTCCTTACCAGAAAACAACTCTTGCTCGTAGGACCAGAAACTGCATGTGATTCAACTCCATTTAGGACTAGAAAACAAACTCTAGCTCACCTTACAAGAAACACAGTCGGCTTTTGAGAAAAGAACACTCTTCTACTCTACTGTGTTTCCTATAGGGCCAGAACAGTGAGCTTACTCAGAACATAAGAACTGAGCTTCATACGCACACGGGCCATATCTAGTTCAACTCTGCTTAGGAAACTGACAAGAACAGTAGCTCCTCTTCAGTCCAATACACTGTAATTGCTGGGAACAGACGCCAGGGCTATATGCACTGTGTATGTCAATGGGAGCGCAATAGTGACTTTCCTTACCAGAAAACAACTCTTGCTCGCAGGACCAGTAACTGCATGTGATTCAACTCCATTTAATACTGGGAAAGAAATGCTACCTCGCTTTACATGAAACACACTCTGCTTTTGAGAAAAGAGCACTCTTCTACTCTACTGTGTTTCCAATGTGGTCCGAACAGTGAGCTTGCTCATAACAAAAGAACTGTGCTTCCTACACACATGGGCAATTTCTAGTTCACCTCTGCTTAGGAAACTGAAAAGAACAGTATATCCTATTGAGTCCAATACACTGTACTTGCTGGGAACAGACGCGAGTGCTATTTGCACTGTGTATGGCAATGGGAGCACAATAGTGACTCGTCTTACCAGAAAACAACTCTTGCTCGTAGGACCAGAAACTGCATGTGTTTCAACTCCATTTCGGACTGGGAAACAAATGCTAGCTCGCCTTACAAGAAACAAACTCTGCTTTTGAGAAAAGAACACTCTTCTACTCTACTGTGTTTCCCATAGGGCCAGAACAGTGAGCTTGCTCAGAACAAAAGAACTGTGCTTCCTACACACACGGGCCATATCTAGTTCAACTCTGCTTAGGAAACAGAGAAGAACAGTAGCTCCTCTTCAGTCCAATACACTATACTTGGTAGGAACAGACGGGAGTGCTATTTGCACTGTGTATGGCAATGGGAGCGCAATAGTGACTTTCCTTCCCAGAAAACAACTCTTGCTCGTAGGACAAGAAACTGCATGTGATTCAACTCCATTTAGGACTGGGAAACAAACGCTAGCTCACCTTACAAGAAACACACTCTGCTTTTGAGAAAAGAGCATTCTTCTACTCTACTGTGTTTCTTATAGGACCAGAATAGTGAGCTTGCTCAGAACAAAAGAACTGTGCTTCCTACACATGGGCCATATCTTGTTCACCTCTGCTTAGGAAACTGACAAGAACAGTAGCTCCTCTTCAGTCCGATACACTGTACTTGCTGGGAACAGACGCCAGTGCTATTTACACTGTATATGGCAATAGGAGTGCAATAGTGTCTTTCCTTACCAGAAAACAACTCTTGCTCGTAGGACCAGAAACTGCAGGTGATTCAACTCCATTTAGGAGTAGGAAACAAACGCTAGCTCGCCTTACAAGAAACACAGTCGGCTTTTGAGAAAAGAGCACTCTTCTACTCTACTGTGTTTCCTAGGGGTCCAAACAGTGAGCTTGCTCAGAACAAAAAAAATTGTGCTTCCTACACACACGGCCATATCTAGTTCAAGTCTGCTTAGGAACCTGACAAGAACAGTAGATCCTCTTCAGTCCAATACACTGTACTTGGTGGCAACAGACGCCAGTGCTATTTGTCCTGTGTATGGCAATGGCAGCGCAATAGTGACTTTCCTTACCAGAAAACAACTCTTGCTCATAGGACCAGAAACGGCATGATATTCAACTCCATTTAGGACTGGGAAACAAATGCTAGCTCGCCTTACAAGAAACACACTCTGCTTTAGAGAAAGGAGCAGTCTTCTACTCTACTGTGTTTCCTATGGGGTCCAAACAGTGAGCTTGCTCACAACAAAAGAACTGTGCTTCCTACACACACGGACCATATGTAGTTCAACTCTGCTTAGGAACCTGACAAGAACAGTAGCTCCTCTTCAGTCCAACACTGTACTTGCAGGGAACAGACGCGAGTGCTGTTTGCACAGTGTATGGCAATGGGCGCGCAATAGTGACTTTCCTTACCAGAAAACAACTCTTGTGGGTAGAACCAGAAACTGCATGTGATTCAACTCCATTTAGGACTAGTAAACAAATGCTAGCTCGCCCTACAAGAAACACAGTCGGCTTTTGAGAAAAGAACACTCTTCTAATCTACTGTGTTTCCTATAGGGCCAGAGCAGTGAGCTTGCTCAGAACATAAGAACTGAGCTTCATACGCACACGGGCCAAATCTAGTTCAACTCTGCTTAGGAAACTGACAAGAACAGTAGCTCCTCTTCAGTCCAATACACTGTAATTGCTGGGAACAGACGCCAGGGCTATTTGCACTGTGTATGTCAATGGGAGCGCAATAGTGACTTTCCTTACCAGAAAACAACTCTTGCTCATAGGACCAGAAACTCCATGTGATTCAACTCGATTTAAGACTGGGAAACAAATGCTACCTCGCCTTACATGAAACACACTCTGCTTTTGAGAAAAGAGCACTCTTCTACTCTACTGAGTTTCCTATGGGGTCCGAACAGTGAGCTTGCTCAGAACAAAAGAACTGTGCTTCCTACACACATGGGCAATATCTAGTTCACCTCTGCTTAGGAAACTGAAAAGAACAGTAGATCCTATTTAGCCCAATACACTGTACTTGCTGGGAACAGACACTTTTGCTATTTGCACTGTGTATGGCAATGGGAGCACAATAGTGACTCGTCTTACCAGAAAACAACTCTTGCTTGTAGAACCAGAAACTGCATGTGATTCAACTCCATTTAGGACTGGGAAACAAACGCTAGCTCGCCTTACAAGAAACACAGTCGGCTTTTGAGAAAAGAGCACTCTTCTACTCTACTGTGTTTCCTATGGGGTCCAAACAGTGAACTTGCTCAGAACAAAAAAAAAAATGTGCTTCTTACACACACGGCCATATCTAGTTCAAGTCTGCTTAGAAACCTGACAAGAACAGTAGATCCTCTTCAGTCCAATACACTGTACTTGCTGGCAACAGACGCCAGTGCTATTTGTCCTGTGTATGGCAATTTCAGCGCAATAGTGACTTTCCTTACCAGAAAACAACCCTTGCTCATAGGACCAGAAACGGCATGATATTCTACTCCATTTAGGACTGGGAAACAAACGCTAGCTCACCTTACAAGAAACACACTCTGCTTTAGAGAAAGGAGCAGTCATCTACTCTACTGTGTTTCCTATGGGGTCCAAACAGAGAGCTTGCTCAGAACAAAATAACTGTGCTTCCTACACACACGGACCATATGTAGTTCAACTCTGCTTAGGAACCTGACAAGAACAGTAGCTCCTCTTCAGTCCAACACTGTACTTGCAGGGAACAGACGCGAGTGCTATTTGCACTGTGTATGGCAATGGGAGCGCAAAAGTGACTTTCCTTACCAGAAAACAACTCTTGTGCGTAGGACCAGAAACTGCATGTGATTCAACTCCATTTAGGAATAGGAAACAAACGCTAGCTCGCCGTACAAGATACACACTCTGCTTTAGAGAAAAGAGCATTCTTCTACTCTACTGTGTTTCCTATAGGGCCAGAACAGTGAGCTTGCTCAGAACAAAAGAACTGTGCTTCCTACACACGGGCCATATCTAGTTCACCTCTGCTTAGGAAACTGACAAGAACAGTAGCTCCTCTTCAGTCCGATACACTGTACTTGCTGGGAACAGACGCGAGTGCTATTTGCACTGTATATGGCAATAGGAGTGCAATAGTGACTTTCCTTACCAGAAAACAACTCTTGCTCGTAGGACCAGAAACTGCATGTGATTCAACTCCATTTAGGACTAGGAAACAAACTCTAGCTCGCCTTACAAGAAACACAGTCGGCTTTTGAGAAAAGAACACTCTTCTACTCTACTGTGTTTCCTATAGGGCCAGAACAGTGAGCTTACTCAGAACATAAGAACTGAGCTTCATACGCACACGGGCCATATCTAGTTCAACTCTGCTTAGGAAACTGACAAGAACAGTAGCTCCTCTTCAGTCCAATACACTGTAATTGCTGGGAACAGACGCCAGGGCTATATGCACTGTGTATGTCAATGGGAGCGCAATAGTGACTTTCCTTACCAGGAAACAACTCTTGCTCGCAGGACCAGTAACTGCATGTGATTCAACTCCATTTAAGACTGGGAAAGAAATGCTACCTCGCCTTACATGAAACACACTCTGCTTTTGAGAAAAGAGCACTCTTCTACTCTACTGTGTTTCCAATGGGGTCCGAACAGTGAGCTTGCTCATAACAAAAGAACTGTGCTTCCTACACACATGGGCAATTTCTAGTTCACCTCTGCTTAGGAAACTGAAAAGAACAGTATATCCTATTGAGTCCAATACACTGTACTTGCTGGGAACAGACGCGAGTGCTATTTGCACTGTGTATGGCAATGGGAGCACAATAGTGACTCGTCTTACCAGAAAACAACTCTTGCTCGTAGGACCAGAAACTGCATGTGTTTCAACTCCATTTCGGACTGGGAAACAAATGCTAGCTCGCCTTACAAGAAACAAATTCTGCTTTTGAGAAAAGAACACTCTTCTACTCTACTGTGTTTCCCATAGGGCCAGAACAGTGAGCTTGCTCAGAACAAAAGAACTGTGCTTCCTACACACACGGGCCATATCTAGTTCAACTCTGCTTAGGAAACAGAGAAGAACAGTAGCTCCTCTTCAGTCCAATACACTATACTTGGTAGGAACAGACGGGAGTGCTATTTGCACTGTGTATGGCAATGGGAGCGCAATAGTGACTTTCCTTCCCAGAAAACAACTCTTGCTCGTAGGACCAGAAACTGCATGTGATTCAACTCCATTTAGGACTGGGAAACAAACGCTAGCTCGCCTTACAAGAAACACACTCTGCTTTTGAGAAAAGAGCATTCTTCTACTCTACTGTGTTTCTTATAGGACCAGAATAGTGAGCTTGCTCAGAACAAAAAACTGTGCTTCCTACACACGGGCCATATCTAGTTCACCTCTGCTTAGGAAACTGACAAGAACAGTAGCTCCTCTTCAGTCCGATACACTGTACTTGCTGGGAACAGACGCCAGTGCTTTTTGCACTGTATATGGCAATAGGAGTGCAATAGTGTCTTTCCTTACCAGAAAACAACTCTTGCTCGTAGGACCAGAAACTGCAGGTGATTCAACTCCATTTAGGAGTAGGAAACAAACGCTAGCTCGCCTTACAAGAAACACAGTCGGCTTTTGAGAAAAGAGCACTCTTCTACTCTACTGTGTTTCCTATGGGGTCCAAACAGTGAGCTTGCTCAGAACAAAAAAAATTGTGCTTCCTACACACGGCCATATCTAGTTCAAGTCCGCTTAGGAACCTGACAAGAACAGTAGATCCTCTTCAGTCCAATACACTGTACTTGCTGGCAACAGACGCCAGTGCTATTTGTCCTGTGTATGGCAATGGCAGCGCAATAGTGACTTTCCTTACCAGAAAACAACTCTTGCTCATAGGACCAGAAACGGCATGATATTCTACTCCATTTAGGACTGGGAAACAAATGCCAGCTTGCCTTACAAGAAACACACTCTGCTTTAGAGAAAGGAGCAGTCTTCTACTCTACTGTGTTTCCTATGGGGTCCAAACAGTGAGCTTGCTCACAACAAAAGAACTGTGCTTCCTACACACACGGTCCATATGTAGTTCAACTCTGCTTAGGAACCTGACAAGAACAGTAGCTCCTCTTCAGTCCAACACTGTACTTGCAGGGAACAGACGCGAGTGCTGTTTGCACAGTGTATGGCAATGGGCGCGCAATAGTGACTTTCCTTACCAGAAAACAACTCTTGTGCGTAGAACCAGAAACTGCATGTGATTCAACTCCATTTAGGACTAGGAAACAAACGCTAGCTCGCCCTACAAGAAACACAGTCGGCTTTAGAGAAAAGAACACTCTTCTACTCTACTGTGTTTCCTATAGGGCCAGAACAGTGAGCTTGCTCAGAACATAATAACTGTGCTTCCTACACACACGGGCCATATCTAGTTCAATTCTGCTTAGGAACATGACAAGAACAGTAGATCCCCTTTAGTCCCATACACTGTACTTGCTGGGAACAGACGCCAGTGCTATTTGTCCTGTGTATGGCAATGGCAGCGCAATAGTGACTATTCTTACCATAAAACAACTCTTGCTCATAGGACCAGAAACTGCATGTGTTTCACCTCCATTTAGGACTGGGAAACAAACGCTAGCTCGCCTTACAAGAAACACACTCTGCTTTAGAGAAAGGAGCAGTCATCTACTCTACTGTGTTTCCTATGGGGTCCAAACAGAGAGCTTGCTCAGAACAAAATAACTGTGCTTCCTACACACACGGACCATATGTAGTTCAACTCTGCTTAGGAACCTGACAAGAACAGTAGCTCCTCTTCAGTCCAACACTGTACTTGCAGGGAACAGACGCGAGTGCTCTTTGCACTGTGTATGGCAATGGGAGCGCAAAAGTGACTTTCCTTACCAGAAAACAACTCTTGTGCGTAGGACCAGAAACTGCATGTGATTCAACTCCATTTAGGAATAGGAAACAAACGCTAGCTCGCCGTACAAGATACACACTCTGCTTTAGAGAAAAGAGCATTCTTCTACTCTACTGTGTTTCCTATAGGGCCAGAACAGTGAGCTTGCTCAGAACAAAAGAACTGTGCTTCCTACACACGGGCCATATCTAGTTCACCTCTGCTTAGGAAACTGACAAGAACAGTAGCTCCTCTTCAGTCCGATACACTGTACTTGCTGGGAACAGACGCGAGTGCTATTTGCACTGTATATGGCAATAGGAGTGCAATAGTGACTTTCCTTACCAGAAAACAACTCTTGCTCGTAGGACCAGAAACTGCATGTGATTCAACTCCATTTAGGACTAGGAAACAAACTCTAGCTCGCCTTACAAGAAACACAGTCGGCTTTTGAGAAAAGAACACTCTTCTACTCTACTGTGTTTCCTATAGGGCCAGAACAGTGAGCTTACTCAGAACATAAGAACTGAGCTTCATACGCACACGGGCCATATCTAGTTCAACTCTGCTTAGGAAACTGACAAGAACAGTAGCTCCTCTTCAGTCCAATACACTGTAATTGCTGGGAACAGACGCCAGGGCTATATGCACTGTGTATGTCAATGGGAGCGCAATAGTGACTTTCCTTACCAGAAAACAACTCTTGCTCGCAGGACCAGTAACTGCATGTGATTCAACTCCATTTAAGACTGGGAAAGAAATGCTACCTCGCCTTACATGAAACACACTCTGCTTTTGAGAAAAGAGCACTCTTCTACTCTACTGTGTTTCCAATGTGGTCCGAACAGTGAGCTTGCTCATAACAAAAGAACTGTGCTTCCTACACACATGGGCAATTTCTAGTTCACCTCTGCTTAGGAAACTGAAAAGAACAGTATATCCTATTGAGTCCAATACACTGTACTTGCTGGGAACAGACGCGAGTGCTATTTGCACTGTGTATGGCAATGGGAGCACAATAGTGACTCGTCTTACCAGAAAACAACTCTTGCTCGTAGGACCAGAAACTGCATGTGTTTCAACTCCATTTCGGACTGGGAAACAAATGCTAGCTCGCCTTACAAGAAACAAACTCTGCTTTTGAGAAAAGAACACTCTTCTACTCTACTGTGTTTCCCATAGGGCCAGAACAGTGAGCTTGCTCAGAACAAAAGAACTGTGCTTCCTACACACACGGGCCATATCTAGTTCAACTCTGCTTAGGAAACAGAGAAGAACAGTAGCTCCTCTTCAGTCCAATACACTATACTTGGTAGGAACAGACGGGAGTGCTATTTGCACTGTGTATGGCAATGGGAGCGCAATAGTGACTTTCCTTCCCAGAAAACAACTCTTGCTCGTAGGACCAGAAACTGCATGTGATTCAACTCCATTTAGGACTGGGAAACAAACGCTAGCTCGCCTTACAAGAAACACACTCTGCTTTTGAGAAAAGAGCATTCTTCTACTCTACTGTGTTTCTTATAAGACCAGAATAGTGAGCTTGCTCAGAACAAAAAACTGTGCTTCCTACACACGGGCCATATCTAGTTCACCTCTGCTTAGGAAACTGACAAGAACAGTAGCTCCTCTTCAGTCCGATACACTGTACTTGCTGGGAACAGACGCCAGTGCTTTTTGCACTGTATATGGCAATAGGAGTGCAATAGTGTCTTTCCTTACCAGAAAACAACTCTTGCTCGTAGGACCAGAAACTGCAGGTGATTCAACTCCATTTAGGAGTAGGAAACAAACGCTAGCTCGCCTTACAAGAAACACAGTCGGCTTTTGAGAAAAGAGCACTCTTCTACTCTACTGTGTTTCCTATGGGGTCCAAACAGTGAGCTTGCTCAGAACAAAAAATATTGTGCTTCCTACACACGGCCATATCTAGTTCAAGTCTGCTTAGGAACCTGACAAGAACAGTAGATCCTCTTCAGTCCAATACACTGTACTTGCTGGCAACAGATGCCAGTGCTATTTGTCCTGTGTATGGCAATGGCAGCGCAATAGTGACTTTCCTTACCAGAAAACAACTCTTGCTCATAGGACCAGAAACGGCATGATATTCTACTCCATTTAGGACTGGGAAACAAATGCTAGCTTGCCTTACAAGAAACACACTCTGCTTTAGAGAAAGGAGCAGTCTTCTACTCTACTGTGTTTCCTATGGGGTCCAAACAGTGAGCTTGCTCACAACAAAAGAACTGTGCTTCCTACACACACGGACCATATGTAGTTCAACTCTGCTTAGGAACCTGACAAGAACAGTAGCTCCTCTTCAGTCCAACACTGTACTTGCAGGGAACAGACGCGAGTGCTGTTTGCACAGTGTATGGCAATGGGCGCGCAATAGTGACTTTCCTTACCAGAAAACAACTCTTGTGCGTAGAACCAGAAACTGCATGTGATTCAACTCCATTTAGGACTAGGAAACAAACGCTAGCTCGCCCTACAAGAAACACAGTCGGCTTTAGAGAAAAGAACACTCTTCTACTCTACTGTGTTTCCTATAGGGCCAGAACAGTGAGCTTGCTCAGAACATAATAACTGTGCTTCCTACACACACGGGCCATATCTAGTTCAATTCTGCTTAGGAACATGACAAGAACAGTAGATCCCCTTTAGTCCAATACACTGTACTTGCTGGGAACAGACGCCAGTGCTATTTGTCCTGTGTATGGCAATGGCAGCGCAATAGTGACTATTCTTACCATAAAACAACTCTTGCTCATAGGACCAGAAACTGCATGTGTTTCACCTCCATTTAGGACTGGAAAACAAACGCTAGCTCGCCTTACAAGATACACACTCTGCTTTAGAGAAAAGAGCATTCTTCTACTCTACTGTGTTTCCTATAGGGCCAGAACAGTGAGCTTGCTCAGAACAAAAGAACTGTGCTTCCTACACACGGGCCATTTCTAGTTCACCTCTGCTTAGAAAACTGACAAGAACAGTAGCTCCTCTTCAGTCCGATACACTGTACTTGCTGGGAACAGACGCGAGTGCTATTTGCACTGTATATGGCAATAGGAGTGCAATAGTAACTTTCCTTACCAGAAAACAACTCTTGCTCGTAGGACCAGAAACTGCATGTGATTCAACTCCATTTAGGACTAGGAAACAAACTCTAGCTCGCCTTACAAGAAACACAGTCGGCTTTTGAGAAAAGAACACTCTTCTACTCTACTGTGTTTCCTATAGGGCCAGAGCAGTGAGCTTGCTCAGAACATAAGAACTGAGCTTCATACGCACACGGGCCATATCTAGTTCAACTCTGCTTAGGAAACTGACAAGAACAGTAGCTCCTCTTCAGTCCAATACACTGTAATTGCTGGGAACAGACGCCAGGGCTATATGCACTGTGTATGTCAATGGGAGCGCAATAGTGACTTTCCTTACCAGAAAACAACTCTTGCTCGCAGGACCAGTAACTGCATGTGATTCAACTCCATTTATAACTGGGAAAGAAATGCTACCTCGCCTTACATGAAACACACTCTGCTTTTGAGAAAAGAGCACTCTTCTACTCTACTGTGTTTCCAATGGGGTCCGAACAGTGAGCTTGCTCATAACAAAAGAACTGTGCTTCCTACACACATGGGCAATTTCTAGTTCACCTCTGCTTAGGAAACTGAAAAGAACAGTATATCCTATTGAGTCCAATACACTGTACTTGCTGGGAACAGACGCGAGTGCTATTTGCACTGTGTATGGCAAAGGGAGCACAATAGTGACTCGTCTTACCAGAAAACAACTCTTGCTCGTAGGACCAGAAACTGCATGTGTTTCAACTCCATTTCGGACTGGGAAACAAATGCTAGCTCGCCTTACAAGAAACAAACTCTGCTTTTGAGAAAAGAACACTCTTCTACTCTACTGTGTTTCTCATAGGGCCAGAACAGTGAGCTTGCTCAGAACAAAAGAACTGTGCTTCCTACACACACGGGCCATATCTAGTTCAACTCTGCTTAGGAAACAGAGAAGAACAGTAGCTCCTCTTCAGTCCAATACACTATACTTGGTAGGAACAGACGGGAGTGCTATTTGCACTGTGTATGGCAATGGGAGCGCAATAGTGACTTTCCTTCCCAGAAAACAACTCTTGCTCGTAGGACCAGAAACTGCATGTGATTCAACTCCATTTAGGACTGGGAAACAAACGCTAGCTCGCCTTACAAGAAACACACTCTGCTTTTGAGAAAAGAGCATTCTTCTACTCTACTGTGTTTCTTATAGGACCAGAATAGTGAGCTTGCTCAGAACAAAAGAACTGTGCTTCCTACACACGGGCCATATCTAGTTCACCTCTGCTTAGGAAACTGACAAGAACAGTAGCTCCTCTTCAGTCCGATACACTGTACTTGCTGGGAACAGACGCCAGTGCTATTTGCACTGTATATGGCAATAGGAGTGCAATAGTGTCTTTCCTTACCAGAAAACAACTCTTGCTCGTAGGACCAGAAACTGCAGGTGATTCAACTCCATTTAGGAGTAGGAAACAAACGCTAGCTCGCCTTACAAGAAACACAGTCGGCTTTTGAGAAAAGAGCACTCTTCTACTCTACTGTGTTTCCTATGGGGTCCAAACAGTGAGCTTGCTCAGAACAAAAAAAATTGTGCTTCCTACACACACGGCCATATCTAGTTCAAGTCTGCTTAGGAACCTGACAAGAACAGTAGCTCCTCTTCAGTCCAATATACTGTACTTGCTGGCAACAGACGCCAGTGCTATTTGTCCTGTGTATGGCAATGGCAGCGCAATAGTGACTTTCCTTACCAGAAAACAACTCTTGCTCATAGGACCAGAAACGGCATGATATTCTACTCCATTTAGGACTGGGAAACAAATGCTAGCTCGCCTTACAAGAAACACACTCTGCTTTAGAGAAAGGAGCAGTCTTCTACTCTACTGTGTTTCCTATGGGGTCCAAACAGTGAGCTTGCTCACAACAAAAGAACTGTGCTTCCTACACACACGGACCATATGTAGTTCAACTCTGCTTAGGAACCTGACAAGAACAGTAGCTCCTCTTCAGTCCAACACTGTACTTGCAGGGAACAGACGCGAGTGCTGTTTGCACAGTGTATGGCAATGGGCGCGCAATAGTGACTTTCCTTACCAGAAAACAACTCTTGTGCGTAGAACCAGAAACTGCATGTGATTCAACTCCATTTAGGACTAGGAAACAAACGCTAGCTCGCCCTACAAGAAACACAGTCGGCTTTAGAGAAAAGAACACTCTTCTACTCTACTGTGTTTCCTATAGGGCCAGAACAGTGAGCTTGCTCAGAACATAATAACTGTGCTTCCTACACACACGGGCCATATCTAGTTCAATTCTGCTTAGGAACCTGACAAGAACAGTAGATACCCTTTAGTCCAATACACTGTACTTGCTGGGAACAGACGCCAGTGCTATTTGTCCTGTGTATGGCAATGGCAGCGCAATAGTGACTATTCTTACCATAAAACAACTCTTGCTCATAGGACCAGAAACTGCATGTGTTTCACCTCCATTTAGGACTGGGAAACAAACGCTAGCTCGCCTTACAAGATACACACTCTGCTTTAGAGAAAAGAGCATTCTTCTACTCTACTGTGTTTCCTATAGGGCCAGAACAGTGAGCTTGCTCAGAACAAAAGAACTGTGCTTCCTACACACGGGCCATATCTAGTTCACCTCTGCTTAGGAAACTGACAAGAACAGTAACTCCTCTTCAGTCCGATACACTGTACTTGCTGGGAACAGACGCGAGTGCTATTTGCACTGTATATGGCAATAGGAGTGCAATAGTGATTTCCTTACCAGAAAACAACTCTTGCTCGTAGGACCAGAAACTGCATGTGATTCAACTCCATTTAGGACTAGGAAACAAACGCTAGCTCGCCTTACAAGAAACACAGTCGGCTTTTGAGAAAAGAACACTCTTCTAATCTACTGTGTTTCCTATAGGGCCAGAACAGTG
Source organism: Peromyscus eremicus (assembly GCF_949786415.1). Taxonomy (NCBI): domain Eukaryota; kingdom Metazoa; phylum Chordata; class Mammalia; order Rodentia; family Cricetidae; genus Peromyscus; species Peromyscus eremicus. The sequence continues at coordinate 67,914 of NW_026734842.1, forward strand.
AGCTTGCTCAGAACATAAGAACTGAGCTTCCTACGCACACAGGCCATATCTAGTTCAACTCTGCTTAGGAAACTGACAAGAACAGTAGCTCCTCTTCAGTCAGATACACTGTACTTGCTGGGATCAGACGCCAGGGCTATTTGCACTGTGTATGTCAATGGGAGCACAATAGTGACTTTCCTTACCAGAAAACAACTCTTGCTCATAGGACCAGTAACTCTATGTGATTCAACTCCATTTAAGACTGGGAAACAAATGCTACCTCGCCTTACATGAAACACACTCTGCTTTTGAGAAAAGAGCACTCTTCTACTCTACTGAGTTTCCTATGGGGTCCGAACAGTGAGCTTGCTCAGAACAAAAGAACTGTGCTTCCTACACACATGGGCAATATCTAGTTCACCTCTGCTTAGGAAACTGAAAAGAACAGTAGATCCTATTCAGTCCCATACACTGTACTTGCTGGGAACAGACACGAGAGCTATTTGCTCTGTGTATGGCAATGGGAGCACAATAGTGACTCGTCTTACCAGAAAACAACTCTTGCTTGTAGAACCAGAAACTGCATGTGATTCAACTCCATTTAGGACTGGGAAACAAACGCTAGCTCGCCTTACAAGAAACACAGTCAGCTTTTGAGAAAAGAGCACTCTTCTACTCTACTCTGTTTCCTATGGGGTCCAAACAGTGAACTTGCTCAGAACAAAAAAAAATGTGCTTCCTACACACACGGCCATATCTCGTTCAAGTCTGCTTAGAAACCTGACAAGAACAGTAGATCCTCTTCAGTCCAATACACTGTACTTGCTGGCAACAGACGCCAGTGCTATTTGTCCTGTGCATGGCAATTTCAGCACAATAGTGACTTTCCTTACCAGAAAACAACTCTTGCTCATAGGACCAGAAACGGCATGATATTCTACTCCATTTAGGACTGGGAAACAAACGCTAGCTCGCCTTATAAGAAACACACTCTGCTTTAGAGAAAGGAGCAGTCATCTACTCTACTGTGTTTCCTATGGGGTCCAAACAGAGAGCTTGCTCAGAACAAAATAACTGTGCTTCCTACACACACGGACCATATGTAGTTCAACTCTGCTTAGGAACCTGACAAGAACAGTAGCTCCTCTTCAGTCCAACACTGTACTTGCAGGGAACAGACGCGAGTGCTATTTGCACTGTGAATGGCAATGGGAGCGCAATAGTGACTTTCCTTACCAGAAAACAGCTCTTGTGCGTAGGACCAGAAACTGCATGTGATTCAACTCCATTTAGGACTAGGAAACAAACGCTAGCTTGCCCTACAAGAAACACATTCTGCTTTAGAGAAAAGAACACTCTTCTACTCTACTGTGTTTCCTATAGGGACAGAACAGTGAGCTTGCTCAGAACATAAGAACTGAGCTTCCTACGCACGCGGGCCATATCTAGTTCAACTCTGCTTAGGAAACTGACAAGAACAGTAGCTCCTCTTCAGTCCGATACACTGTATTTGCTGGGAACAGACGCCAGGGCTATATGCACTGTGTATGTCAATGGGAGCGCAATAGTGACTTTCCTTACCAGAAAACAACTCTTGCTCGCAGGACCAGTAACTGCATGTGATTCAACTCCATTTAAGACTGAGAAAGAAATGCTACCTCGCCTTACATGAAACACACTCTGCTTTTGAGAAAAGAGCACTCTTCTACTCTACTGTGTTTCCAATGGGGTCCGAACAGTGAGCTTGCTCATAACAAAAGAACTGTGCTTCCTACACACATGGGCAATTTCTAGTTCACCTCTGCTTAGGAAACTGAAAAGAACAGTATATCCTATTGAGTCCAATACACTGTACTTGCTGGGAACAGACGCGAGTGCTATTTGCACTGTGTATGGCAAAGGGAGCACAATAGTGACTCGTCTTACCAGAAAACAACTCTTGCTCGTAGGACCAGAAACTGCATCTGTTTCAACTCCATTTCGGACTGGGAAACAAATGCTAGCTCGCCTTACAAGAAACAAACTCTGCTTTTGAGAAAAAAACACTCTTCTACTCTACTGTGTTTCCCATAGGGCCAGAACAGTGAGCTTGCTCAGAACAAAAGAACTGTGCTTCCTACACACACGGGCCATATCTAGTTCAACTCTGCTTAGGAAACAGAGAAGAACAGTAGCTCCTCTTCAGTCCAATACACTATACTTGGTAGGAACAGACGGGAGTGCTATTTGCACTGTTTATGGCAATGGGAGCACAATAGTGACTTTCCTTCCCAGAAAACAACTCTTGCTCGTAGGACCAGAAACTGCATGTGATTCAACTCCATTTAGGACTGGGAAACAAACGCTAGCTCGCCTTACAAGAAACACACTCTGCTTTTGAGAAAAGAGCATTCTTCTACTCTACTGTGTTTCTTATAGGACCAGAATAGTGAGCTTGCTCAGAACAAAAGAACTGTGCTTCCTACACACGGGCCATATCTAGTTCACCTCTGCTTAGGAAACTGACAAGAACAGTAGCTCCTCTTCAGTCCGATACACTGTACTTGCTGGCAACATACGCCAGTGCTATTTGTCCTGTGTATGGCAATGGCAGCGCAATAGTGACTTTCCTTACCAGAAAACAACTCTTGCTCATAGGACCAGAAACGGCATGATATTCTACTCCATTTAGGACTGGGAAACAAATGCTAGCTCGCCTTACAAGAAACACACTCTGCTTTAGAGAAAGGAGCAGTCTTCTACTCTACTGTGTTTCCTATGGGGTCCAAACAGTGAGCTTGCTCACAACAAAAGAACTGTGCTTCCTACACACACGGACCATATGTAGTTCAACTCTGCTTAGGAACCTGACAAGAACAGTAGCTCCTCTTCAGTCCAACACTGTACTTGCAGGGAACAGACGCGAGTGCTGTTTGCACAGTGTATGGCAATGGGCGCGCAATAGTGACTTTCCTTACCAGAAAACAACTCTTGTGCGTAGAACCAGAAACTGCATGTGATTCAACTCCATTTAGGACTAGGAAACAAATGCTAGCTCGCCCTACAAGAAACACAGTCGGCTTTAGAGAAAAGAACACTCTTCTACTCTACTGTGTTTCCTATAGGGCCAGAACAGTGAGCTTGCTCAGAACATAATAACTGTGCTTCCTACACACACGGGCCATATCTAGTTCAATTCTGCTTAGGAACCTGACAAGAACAGTAGATCCCCTTTAGTCCAATACACTGTACTTGCTGGGAACAGACGCCAGTGCTATTTGTCCTGTGTATGGCAATGGCAGCGCAATAGTGACTATTCTTACCATAAAACAACTCTTGCTCATAGGACCAGAAACTGCATGTGTTTCACCTCCATTTAGGACTGGGAAACAAACGCTAGCTCGCCTTACAAGATACACACTCTGCTTTAGAGAAAAGAGCATTCTTCTACTCTACTGTGTTTCCTATAGGGCCAGAACAGTGAGCTTGCTCAGAACAAAAGAACTGTGCTTCCTACACACGGGCCATATCTAGTTCACCTCTGCTTAGGAAACTGACAAGAACAGTAACTCCTCTTCAGTCCGATACACTGTACTTGCTGGGAACAGACGCGAGTGCTATTTGCACTGTATATGGCAATAGGAGTGCAATAGTGATTTCCTTACCAGAAAACAACTCTTGCTCGTAGGACCAGAAACTGCATGTGATTCAACTCCATTTAGGACTAGGAAACAAACGCTAGCTCGCCTTACAAGAAACACAGTCGGCTTTTGAGAAGAGAACACTCTTCTAATCTACTGTGTTTCCTATAGGGCCAGAACAGTGAGCTTGCTCAGAACATAAGAACTGAGCTTCCTACGCACACAGGCCATATCTAGTTCAACTCTGCTTAGGAAACTGACAAGAACAGTAGCTCCTCTTCAGTCAGATACACTGTACTTGCTGGGAACAGACGCCAGGGCTATTTGCACTGTGTATGTCAATGGGAGCACAATAGTGACTTTCCTTACCAGAAAACAACTCTTGCTCATAGGACCAGTAACTCTATGTGATTCAACTCCATTTAAGACTGGGAAACAAATGCTACCTCGCCTTACATGAAACACACTCTGCTTTTGAGAAAAGAGCACTCTTCTACTCTACTGAGTTTCCTATGGGGTCCGAACAGTGAGCTTGCTCAGAACAAAAGAACTGTGCTTCCTACACACATGGGCAATATCTAGTTCACCTCTGCTTAGGAAACTGAAAAGAACAGTAGATCCTATTCAGTCCCATACACTGTACTTGCTGGGAACAGACACGAGAGCTATTTGCTCTGTGTATGGCAATGGGAGCACAATAGTGACTCGTCTTACCAGAAAACAACTCTTGCTTGTAGAACCAGAAACTGCATGTGATTCAACTCCATTTAGGACTGGGAAACAAACGCTAGCTTGCCTTACAAGAAACACAGTCGGCTTTTGAGAAAAGAGCACTCTTCTACTCTACTCTGTTTCCTATGGGGTCCAAACAGTGAACTTGCTCAGAACAAAAAAAAATGTGCTTCCTACACACACGGCCATATCTAGTTCAAGTCTGCTTAGAAACCTGACAAGAACAGTAGATCCTCTTCAGTCCAATACACTGTACTTGCTGGCAACAGACGCCAGTGCTATTTGTCCTGTGTATGGCAATTTCAGCACAATAGTGACTTTCCTTACCAGAAAACAACTCTTGCTCATAGGACCAGAAACGGCATGATATTCTACTCCATTTAGGACTGGGAAACAAACGCTAGCTCGCCTTATAAGAAACACACTCTGCTTTAGAGAAAGGAGCAGTCATCTACTCTACTGTGTTTCCTATGGGTCCAAACAGAGAGCTTGCTCAGAACAAAATAACTGTGCTTCCTACACACACGGACCATATGTAGTTCAACTCTGCTTAGGAACCTGACAAGAACAGTAGCTCCTCTTCAGTCCAACACTGTACTTGCAGGGAACAGACGCGAGTGCTATTTGCACTGTATATGGCAATGGGAGCGCAATAGTGACGTTCCTTACCAGAAAACAACTCTTGTGCGTAGGACCAGAAAGTGCATGTGATTCAACTCCATTTAGGACTAGGAAACAAACGCTAGCTTGCCCTACAAGAAACACATTCTGCTTTAGAGAAAAGAACACTCTTCTACTCTACTGTGTTTCCTATAGGGACAGAACAGTAAGCTTGCTCAGAACATAAGAACTGAGCTTCCTACGCACGCGGGCCATATCTAGTTCAACTCTGCTTAGGAAACTGACAAGAACAGTAGCTCCTCTTCAGTCCGATACACTGTATTTGCTGGGAACAGACGCCAGGGCTATATGCACTGTGTATGTCAATGGGAGCGCAATAGTGACTTTCCTTACCAGAAAACAACTCTTGCTCGCAGGACCAGTAACTGCATGTGATTCAACTCCATTTAAGACTGGGAAAAAAATGCTACCTCGCCTTACATGAAACACACTCTGCTTTTGAGAAAAGAGCACTCTTCTACTCTACTGTGTTTCCAATGGGGTCCGAACAGTGAGCTTGCTCATAACAAAAGAACTGTGCTTCCTACACACATGGGCAATTTCTAGTTCACCTCTGCTTAGGAAACTGAAAAGAACAGTATATCCTATTGAGTCCAATACACTGTACTTGCTGGGAACAGACGCGATTGCTATTTGCACTGTGTATGGCAAAGGGAGCACAATAGTGACTCGTCTTACCAGAAAACAACTCTTGCTCGTAGGACCAGAAACTGCATCTGTTTCAACTCCATTTCAGACTGGGAAACAAATGCTAGCTCGCCTTACAAGAAACAAACTCTGCTTTTGAGAAAAGAACACTCTTCTACTCTACTGTGTTTCCCATAGGGCCAGAACAGTGAGCTTGCTCAGAACAAAAGAACTGTGCTTCCTACACACACGGGCCATATCTAGTTCAACTCTGCTTAGGAAACAGAGAAGAACAGTAGCTCCTCTTCAGTCCAATACACTATACTTGGTAGGAACAGACGGGAGTGCTATTTGCACTGTGTATGGCAATGGGAGCGCAATAGTGACTTTCCTTCCCAGAAAACAACTCTTGCTCGTAGGACCAGAAACTGCATGTGATTCAACTCCATTTAGGACTGGGAAACAAACGCTAGCTCGCCTTACAAGAAACACACTCTGCTTTTGAGAAAAGAGCATTCTTCTACTCTACTGTGTTTCTTATAGGACCAGAATAGTGAGCTTGCTCAGAACAAAAGAACTGTGCTTCCTACACACGGGCCATATCTAGTTCACCTCTGCTTAGGAAACTGACAAGAAAAGTAGCTCCTCTTCAGTCCGATACACTGTACTTGCTGGCAACATACGCCAGTGCTATTTGTCCTGTGTATGGCAATGGCAGCGCAATAGTGACTTTCCTTACCAGAAAACAACTCTTGCTCATAGGACCAGAAACGGCATGATATTCTACTCCATTTAGGACTGGGAAACAAATGCTAGCTCGCCTTACAAGAAACACACTCTGCTTTAGAGAAAGGAGCAGTCTTCTACTCTACTGTGTTTCCTATGGGGTCCAAACAGTGAGCTTGCTCACAACAAAAGAACTGTGCTTCCTACACACACGGACCATATGTAGTTCAACTCTGCTTAGGAACCTGACAAGAACAGTAGCTCCTCTTCAGTCCAACACTGTACTTGCAGGGAACAGATGCGAGTGCTGTTTGCACAGTGTATGGCAATGGGCGCGCAATAGTGATTTTCCTTACCAGAAAACAACTCTTGTTCGTAGGACCAGAAACTGCATGTGATTCAACTTCATTTAGGACTAGGAAACAAACGCTAGCTTGCCTTACAAGAAACACACTCTGCTTTAGAGAAAAGAGCACTCTTCTACTCTACTGTGTTTCCTATAGGGCCAGAACAGTGAGCTTGCTCAGAACATAATAACTGTGCGTCCTACACACACGGGCCATATCTAGTTCAACTCTGCTTAGGAACCTGACAAGAACAGTAGATCCCCTTTACTCAAATACACTGTACATGCTGGGAACAGACGCCAGTGCTATTTGTCCTGTGTATGGCAATGGCAGCGCAATAGTGACTATTCTTACCATAAAACAACTCTTGCACATAGGACCAGAAACTGCATGTGTTTCACCTCCATTTAGGACTGGGAAACAAACGCTAGCTCGCCTTACAAGATACACACGCTGCTTTAGAGAAAAGAGCATTCTTCTACTCTACTGTGTTTCCTATAGGTCCAAAACAGTGAGCTTGCTCAGAAAAAAAGAACTGTGCTTCCTACACACGGGCCATATCTAGTTCACCTCTGCTTAGGAAACTGACAAGAACAGTAGCTCCTCTTCAGTCCGATACACTGTACTTGCTGGGAACAGATGCGAGTGCTATTTGCACTGTATATGGCAATAGGAGTGCAATAGTGACTTTCCTTACCAGAAAACAACTCTTTTTTGTAGGACCAGAAACTGCAGGTGATTCAACTCCATTTAGGACTATGAAACAAACGCTAGCTCGCCTTACAAGAAACACACTCTGCTTTTGAGAAAAGAGCACTCTTCTACTCTACTGTGTTTCCTATGGTGTCCAAACAGTGAGCTTGCTCAGAAGAAAAAAAAATTGTGCTTCCTGCACACACGGCCATATCTAGTTCAAGTCTGCTTAGGAACCTGACAAGAACAGTAGATCCTCTTCAGTCCAATACACTGTACTTGCTGGCAACAGACGCCAGTGCTATTTGTCCTGTGTATGGCAATGGCAGCGCAATAGTGACTTTCCTTACCAGAAAACAACTCTTCCTCATAGGACCAGAAACGGCATGATATTCTACTCCATTTAGGACTGGGAAACAAACGCTAGCTCGCCTTACAAGAAACACACTCTGCTTTAGAGAAAGGAGCACACTTCTACTCTACTGTGTTTCCTATGGGGTCCAAATAGTGAGCTTGCTCAGAACAAAAGAACTGTGCTTCCTACACACACGGACCATATGTAGTTCAACTCTGCTTAGGAACCTGACAAAAACAGTAGCTCCTCTTCAGTCCAACACTGTACTTGCAGGGAACAGATGCGAGTGCTATTTGCACTGTGTATGGCAATGGGCGCGCAATAGTGACTTTCCTTACCATAAAACAACTCTTGTGCGTAGGACCAGAAACTGCATGTGATTCAATTCCAATTAGGACTAGGAAACAAACGCTAGCTTGCCCTACAAGAAACACACTCTGCTTTAGAGAAAAGAACACTCTTCTACTCTACTGTGTTTAATATAGGGCCAGAACAGTGAGCTTGCTCAGAACATAAGAACTGAGCTTCCTACGCACACGGGCCATATCTAGTTCAACTCTGCTTAGGAAACTGACAAGAACAGTAGCTCCTCTTCAGTCCGATACACTGTACTTGCTGGGAACAGATGCCAGGGCTATTTGCACTGTGTATGGCAATGGGAGCACAATAGTGACTCGCCTTACCAGAAAACAACTCTTGCTCGTAGGACAAAAAACTGCATGTGACTCAACTCCATTTAGGACTGGGAAACAAATTCTAGCTCGCCTTACAAGAAACACACTCCGCTTTTGAGAAAAGAGCACTCATCTGCTCTAATGTGTTTCCCATAGGGCCAGAACGGTGAACTTGCTCAGAACAAAAGAACTGTGCTTCCTACACACACGGGGCATATCTAGTTCAACTCTGCTTAAGAAACTGAGAAGAACAGTAGCTCCTCTTCAGTCCGATACACTGTACCTGCTGGCATCAGACGCGAGTGCTATTTGCACTGTGTATGGCAATGGGAGCGCAATAGTGACTTTCCTTACCAGAAAACAACTCTTGCTCGTAGGACCAGAAACTGCATGGGATTCAACTCCATTTAGGACTGGGAAAAAAACGCTAGCTTGCCTTACAAGAAACACACTCTGCTTTTGAGAAAAGAGCACTCTTCTACACTACTGTGTTTCCTATAGGGCCAGAACAGTGAGCTTGCTCAGAACATAATAACTATGCTTCCTACACACACGGGCCATATCTAGTTCAACTCTGCTTAGGAACCTGACAAGAACAGTAGATCCCCTTTAGTCCAATACACTGTACTTGCTGGGAACAGACGCCAGTGCTATTTGTCCTGTGTATGGCAATGGCAGCGCAATAGTGACTTTCTATACCAGGAAACAACTCTTGCTCATAGTACCAGAAGCTTCATGGAATTCAACTCCATTTAGGACTAGGAAACAAACGCTAGCTCGCCTTACAGGAAACACACTCTGCTTTAGAGAAAGGAGCACTCTTCTAGTCTACTGTGTTTCCTATAGGGCCAGAACAGTGAGCTTGCTCAGAACATAATAACTGTTCTTCCTACACACACGGGCCATATCTAGTTCAACTCTGCTTAGGAACCTGACAAGCACAGTAGATCCCCTTTAGTCCAATATACTGTACTTGCAGCTAACAGACGCCAGTGCTATTTGTCCTGTGTATCGCAATGGCAGCGCAATAGTGACTATTCTTACCATAAAACAACTCTTGCTCGTAGGACCAGAAACTGCATGTGTTTCAACTCCATTTAGGACTGGGAAACAAAAGCTAGCTCGCCTTACAAGAAACACACTCTGCTTTAGAGAAAAGAGCACTCTTCTACTCTACTGTGTTTCCTATGGGGTCCAAACAGTGAGCTTGCTCAGAACAAAAAAAATTGTGCTTCCTACACCCACGGCCATATCTAGTTCAAGTCTGCTTAGGAACCTGACAAGAACAGTAGATCCTCTTCAGTCCAATACACTGTACTTGCTGGCAACAGACACCAGTGCTATTTGTCCTGTGTATGGCAATGGCAGCGCAATAGTGACTTTCCTTACCAGAAAACAACTCTTGCTCATAGTACCAGAAACTGCATGCGATTCAACTCCATTTAGGACTGGGAAAAAAACGCTAGCTCGCCTTACAAGAAACACACTCTGCTTTTGAGGAAGAAGCACTCTTCTAGTCTACTGTGTTTCCTATGGGGTCCAAACAGTGAGCTTGCTCAGAACAAAAGAACTGTGCTTCCTACACACACAGACCATATGTAGTTCAACTCTGCTTAGGAACCTGACAAGAACAGTAGCTCCTCTTCAGTCCAACACTGTACTTGCTGGGAACAGACGCGAGTGCTATTTGCACTGTGTATGGCAATGGGAGCACAATAGTGACTATCCTTACCAGAAAACAACTCTTGTTCGTAGGACCAGAAACTGCATGTGATTCAACTCCATTTAGGACTAGGAAACAAACGCTAGCTTTCCCTACAAGAAACACACTCTGCTTTAGAGATAAGAGGACTCTTCTACTCTACTGTGTTTCCTAAAGGGCCAGAACAGTGAGCTTGCTCAGAACATAAGAACTGAGCTTCCAACACACACAGGCCATATCTAGTTCAACTCTGCTTAGGAAACTGACAAGAACAGTAGCTCCTCTTCAGTCCGATACACTGTACTTGCTGGGAACAGACGCCAGTGCTATTAGCACTGTGTATGGCAATGGGAGTGCAATAGTGACTTTCCTTACCAGAACACAATTCTTGCTCATAAGACCAGAAACTGCAAGTGATTCAACTCCATTTATGACTGGGAAACAAACGCTACCTCGCCTTACATGAAACACACTCTGCTTTTGAGAAAAGGGCACTCTTCTACTCCACTGTGTTTCCTATGGTGTCCGAACAGTGAGCTTGCTCAGAACAAAAGAACTGTGCTTCCTACACACACGGGCCATATCTAGTTCAACTCTGCTTAGGAACCTGACAAGAACAGTAGATCCCCTTTAGTCCAATACACTGTACTTGCTGGGAACAGACGCCAGTGCTATTTGTCCTGTGTATGGCAATAGCAGCGCAATAGTGACTATTCTTACCATAAAACAACGCTTGCTCGTAGGACCAGAAACTGCATGTGTTTCAACTCCATTTAGGACTGGGAAACAAACGCTAGCTCGCCTTACAGAAACACACTCTGCTTTAGAGAAAAGAGCACTCTTCTACTCTACTGTGTTTCCTATAGGGCCAGAACGGTGAGCTTGCTCAGAACAAAAGAACTGTGCTTCCTACACACATGGGCCATATCTAGTTCACCTCTGCTTAGGAACTTGACAAGAACAGTAGTTCGTCTTCAGTCCAACACTGTACTTGCTGGGAACAGACTGGAGTGCTATTTGCACTGTGAATGGCAATGGGAGCGCAATAGTTACTTTCCTTACCAGAAAACAACTCTTGTTTGTAGAACCAGAAACTGCATGTGATTCAATTGCATTTAGGACTAGGAAACAAACACTAGCTTGCCTTACAAGAAACACACTCTGCTTTTGAGAAAAGAGCACTCTTCTACTCTACTGTGTTTCCTACGGGGTCCGAACAGTGAGCTTGCTCAGAACAAAACAACTGTGCTTCCTACTCACATGGGCCATATAGTTCACCTCTGCTTAGGAAACTGAAAAGAACAGTAGATTCTATTCAGTCCAATACACTGTACTTGCTGGGAACAGACTCGAGTGCTATTTGCAATGTGTATGGCAATGGGAGCACAATAGTTGACTCGTCTTACCAGAAAACAACTCTTGCTCATAGGACAAAAAACTGCATGTGAATCAACTCCATTTAGGACTGGGAAACAAACTCTAGCTCGCCTTACAAGAAACACACTCTGCTTTTGAGAAAAGAGCACTCTTCTACTCTACTGTGTTTCCCATAGGGCCAGAACGGTGAGATTACTCAGAACAAAAAAACTGTGCTTCCTACACACACGGGCCATATCTAGTTCAACTCTGCTTAGGAAACTGACAAGAACAGTAGCTCCTCTTCAGACCAATACACTGTACCTGCTGGCATCAGACGCGAGTGCTATTTGCACTGTGTATGGCAATGGGAGCGCAATAGTGACTTTCCTTACCAGAAAACAACTCTTGCTGGTAGGACCAAAAACTGCATGCGATTCAACTCCATTTAGGACTGGGAAAAAAATGCTAACTTGCCTTACAAGAAACACACTCTGCTTTTGAGAAAAGAGCACTCTTCTACACTACTGTGTTTCCTATAGGGCCAGAACAGTGAGCTTGCTCAGAACATAATAACTATGCTTCCTACACACACGGGCCATATCTAGTTCAACTCTGCTTAGGAACCTGACAAGAACAGTAGATCCCCTTTAGTCCAATACTCTGTACTCGCTGGGAACAGACGCCAGTGCTACTTGTCCTGTGCATGGCAATGGCAGCGCAATAGTGACTATTCTTACCATAAAACAACTGTTGCTCGTAGGACCAGAAACTGCATGTGTTTCAACTCCATTTAGGACTGGGAAACAAACGCTACTTCGCCTTACAAGAAACACACTCTGCTTTAGAAAAAAGAGCACTCTTCTACTCTACTGTGTTTCCTATAGGGCCAGAACAGTGAGCTTGCTCAGGACAAAAGAAATGTGCTTCCTACACACGGGCCATACCTAGTTCAACTCTGCTTAGGAAACTGACAAGAAAAGTAGCTCCTCTTCAGTCCGATACACTGTACTTGCTGGCAACATACGCCAGTGCTATTTGTCCTGTGTATGGCAATGGCAGCGCAATAGTGACTTTCCTTACCAGAAAACAACTCTTGCTCATAGGACCAGAAACGGCATGATATTCTACTCCATTTAGGACTGGGAAACAAATGCTAGCTCGCCTTACAAGAAACACACTCTGCTTTAGAGAAAGGAGCAGTCTTCTACTCTACTGTGTTTCCTATGGGGTCCAAACAGTGAGCTTGCTCACAACAAAAGAACTGTGCTTCCTACACACACGGACCATATGTAGTTCAACTCTGCTTAGGAACCTGACAAGAACAGTAGCTCCTCTTCAGTCCAACACTGTACTTGCAGGGAACAGATGCGAGTGCTGTTTGCACAGTGTATGGCAATGGGCGCGCAATAGTGATTTTCCTTACCAGAAAACAACTCTTGTTCGTAGGACCAGAAACTGCATGTGATTCAACTTCATTTAGGACTAGGAAACAAACGCTAGCTTGCCTTACAAGAAACACACTCTGCTTTAGAGAAAAGAGCACTCTTCTACTCTACTGTGTTTCCTATAGGGCCAGAACAGTGAGCTTGCTCAGAACATAATAACTGTGCGTCCTACACACACGGGCCATATCTAGTTCAACTCTGCTTAGGAACCTGACAAGAACAGTAGATCCCCTTTACTCAAATACACTGTACTTGCTGGGAACAGACGCCAGTGCTATTTGTCCTGTGTATGGCAATGGCAGCGCAATAGTGACTATTCTTACCATAAAACAACTCTTGCACATAGGACCAGAAACTGCATGTGTTTCACCTCCATTTAGGACTGGGAAACAAACGCTAGCTCGCCTTACAAGATACACACGCTGCTTTAGAGAAAAGAGCATTCTTCTACTCTACTGTGTTTCCTATAGGTCCAAAACAGTGAGCTTGCTCAGAAAAAAAGAACTGTGCTTCCTACACACGGGCCATATCTAGTTCACCTCTGCTTAGGAAACTGACAAGAACAGTAGCTCCTCTTCAGTCCGATACACTGTACTTGCTGGGAACAGATGCGAGTGCTATTTGCACTGTATATGGCAATAGGAGTGCAATAGTGACTTTCCTTACCAGAAAACAACTCTTTTTTGTAGGACCAGAAACTGCAGGTGATTCAACTCCATTTAGGACTATGAAACAAACGCTAGCTCGCCTTACAAGAAACACACTCTGCTTTTGAGAAAAGAGCACTCTTCTACTCTACTGTGTTTCCTATGGTGTCCAAACAGTGAGCTTGCTCAGAAGAAAAAAAAATTGTGCTTCCTACACACACGGCCATATCTAGTTCAAGTCTGCTTAGGAACCTGACAAGAACAGTAGATCCTCTTCAGTCCAATACACTGTACTTGCTGGCAACAGACGCCAGTGCTATTTGTCCTGTGTATGGCAATGGCAGCGCAATAGTGACTTTCCTTACCAGAAAACAACTCTTCCTCATAGGACCAGAAACGGCATGATATTCTACTCCATTTAGGACTGGGAAACAAACGCTAGCTCGCCTTACAAGAAACACACTCTGCTTTAGAGAAAGGAGCACACTTCTACTCTACTGTGTTTCCTATGGGGTCCAAATAGTGAGCTTGCTCAGAACAAAAGAACTGTGCTTCCTACACACACGGACCATATGTAGTTCAACTCTGCTTAGGAACCTGACAAAAACAGTAGCTCCTCTTCAGTCCAACACTGTACTTGCAGGGAACAGACGCGAGTGCTATTTGCACTGTGTATGGCAATGGGCGCGCAATAGTGACTTTCCTTACCATAAAACAACTCTTGTGCGTAGGACCAGAAACTGCATGTGATTCAATTCCAATTAGGACTAGGAAACAAACGCTAGCTTGCCCTACAAGAAACACACTCTGCTTTAGAGAAAAGAACACTCTTCTACTCTACTGTGTTTAATATAGGGCCAGAACAGTGAGCTTGCTCAGAACATAAGAACTGAGCTTCCTACGCACACGGGCCATATCTAGTTCAACTCTGCTTAGGAAACTGACAAGAACAGTAGCTCCTCTTCAGTCCGATACACTGTACTTGCTGGGAACAGATGCCAGGGCTATTTGCACTGTGTATGGCAATGGGAGCACAATAGTGACTCGCCTTACCAGAAAACAACTCTTGCTCGTAGGACAAAAAACTGCATGTGACTCAACTCCATTTAGGACTGGGAAACAAATTCTAGCTCGCCTTACAAGAAACACACTCCGCTTTTGAGAAAAGAGCACTCATCTGCTCTAATGTGTTTCCCATAGGGCCAGAACGGTGAACTTGCTCAGAACAAAAGAACTGTGCTTCCTACACACACGGGGCATATCTAGTTCAACTCTGCTTAAGAAACTGAGAAGAACAGTAGCTCCTCTTCAGTCCGATACACTGTACCTGCTGGCATCAGACGCGAGTGCTATTTGCACTGTGTATGGCAATGGGAGCGCAATAGTGACTTTCCTTACCAGAAAACAACTCTTGCTCGTAGGACCAGAAACTGCATGGGATTCAACTCCATTTAGGACTGGGAAAAAAACGCTAGCTTGCCTTACAAGAAACACACTCTGCTTTTGAGAAAAGAGCACTCTTCTACACTACTGTGTTTCCTATAGGGCCAGAACAGTGAGCTTGCTCAGAACATAATAACTATGCTTCCTACACACACGGGCCATATCTAGTTCAACTCTGCTTAGGAACCTGACAAGAACAGTAGATCCCCTTTAGTCCAATACACTGTACTTGCTGGGAACAGACGCCAGTGCTATTTGTCCTGTGTATGGCAATGGCAGCGCAATAGTGACTTTCTATACCAGGAAACAACTCTTGCTCATAGTACCAGAAGCTTCATGGAATTCAACTCCATTTAGGACTAGGAAACAAACGCTAGCTCGCCTTACAGGAAACACACTCTGCTTTAGAGAAAGGAGCACTCTTCTAGTCTACTGTGTTTCCTATAGGGCCAGAACAGTGAGCTTGCTCAGAACATAATAACTGTTCTTCCTACACACACGGGCCATATCTAGTTCAACTCTGCTTAGGAACCTGACAAGCACAGTAGATCCCCTTTAGTCCAATATACTGTACTTGCAGCTAACAGACGCCAGTGCTATTTGTCCTGTGTATCGCAATGGCAGCGCAATAGTGACTATTCTTACCATAAAACAACTCTTGCTCGTAGGACCAGAAACTGCATGTGTTTCAACTCCATTTAGGACTGGGAAACAAAAGCTAGCTCGCCTTACAAGAAACACACTCTGCTTTAGAGAAAAGAGCACTCTTCTACTCTACTGTGTTTCCTATGGGGTCCAAACAGTGAGCTTGCTCAGAACAAAAAAAATTGTGCTTCCTACACCCACGGCCATATCTAGTTCAAGTCTGCTTAGGAACCTGACAAGAACAGTAGATCCTCTTCAGTCCAATACACTGTACTTGCTGGCAACAGACGCCAGTGCTATTTGTCCTGTGTATGGCAATGGCAGCGCAATAGTGACTTTCCTTACCAGAAAACAACTCTTGCTCATAGTACCAGAAACTGCATGCGATTCAACTCCATTTAGGACTGGGAAAAAAACGCTACCTCGCCTTACAAGAAACACACTCTGCTTTTGAGGAAGAAGCACTCTTCTAGTCTACTGTGTTTCCTATGGGGTCCAAACAGTGAGCTTGCTCAGAACAAAAGAACTGTGCTTCCTACACACACAGACCATATGTAGTTCAACTCTGCTTAGGAACCTGACAAGAACAGTAGCTCCTCTTCAGTCCAACACTGTACTTGCTGGGAACAGACGCGAGTGCTATTTGCACTGTGTATGGCAATGGGAGCACAATAGTGACTATCCTTACCAGAAAACAACTCTTGTTCGTAGGACCAGAAACTGCATGTGATTCAACTCCATTTAGGACTAGGAAACAAACGCTAGCTTTCCCTACAAGAAACACACTCTGCTTTAGAGATAAGAGGACTCTTCTACTCTACTGTGTTTCCTAAAGGGCCAGAACAGTGAGCTTGCTCAGAACATAAGAACTGAGCTTCCAACACACACAGGCCATATCTAGTTCAACTCTGCTTAGGAAACTGACAAGAACAGTAGCTCCTCTTCAGTCCGATACACTGTACTTGCTGGGAACAGACGCCAGTGCTATTAGCACTGTGTATGGCAATGGGAGTGCAATAGTGACTTTCCTTACCAGAACACAATTCTTGCTCATAAGACCAGAAACTGCAAGTGATTCAACTCCATTTATGACTGGGAAACAAACGCTACCTCGCCTTACATGAAACACACTCTGCTTTTGAGAAAAGGGCACTCTTCTACTCCACTGTGTTTCCTATGGTGTCCGAACAGTGAGCTTGCTCAGAACAAAAGAACTGTGCTTCCTACACACACGGGCCATATCTAGTTCAACTCTGCTTAGGAACCTGACAAGAACAGTAGATCCCCTTTAGTCCAATACACTGTACTTGCTGGGAACAGACGCCAGTGCTATTTGTCCTGTGTATGGCAATAGCAGCACAATAGTGACTATTCTTACCATAAAACAACGCTTGCTCGTAGGACCAGAAACTGCATGTGTTTCAACTCCATTTAGGACTGGGAAACAAACGCTAGCTCGCCTTACAGAAACACACTCTGCTTTAGAGAAAAGAGCACTCTTCTACTCTACTGTGTTTCCTATAGGGCCAGAACGGTGAGCTTGCTCAGAACAAAAGAACTGTGCTTCCTACACACATGGGCCATATCTAGTTCACCTCTGCTTAGGAACTTGACAAGAACAGTAGTTCGTCTTCAGTCCAACACTGTACTTGCTGGGAACAGACTGGAGTGCTATTTGCACTGTGAATGGCAATGGGAGCGCAATAGTTACTTTCCTTACCAGAAAACAACTCTTGTTTGTAGAACCAGAAACTGCATGTGATTCAATTGCATTTAGGACTAGGAAACAAACACTAGCTTGCCTTACAAGAAACACACTCTGCTTTTGAGAAAAGAGCACTCTTCTACTCTACTGTGTTTCCTACGGGGTCCGAACAGTGAGCTTGCTCAGAACAAAACAACTGTGCTTCCTACTCACATGGGCCATATAGTTCACCTCTGCTTAGGAAACTGAAAAGAACAGTAGATTCTATTCAGTCCAATACACTGTACTTGCTGGGAACAGACTCGAGTGCTATTTGCAATGTGTATGGCAATGGGAGCACAATAGTTGACTCGTCTTACCAGAAAACAACTCTTGCTCATAGGACAAAAAACTGCATGTGAATCAACTCCATTTAGGACTGGGAAACAAACTCTAGCTCGCCTTACAAGAAACACACTCTGCTTTTGAGAAAAGAGCACTCTTCTACTCTACTGTGTTTCCCATAGGGCCAGAACGGTGAGATTACTCAGAACAAAAAAACTGTGCTTCCTACACACACGGGCCATATCTAGTTCAACTCTGCTTAGGAAACTGACAAGAACAGTAGCTCCTCTTCAGACCAATACACTGTACCTGCTGGCATCAGACGCGAGTGCTATTTGCACTGTGTATGGCAATGGGAGCGCAATAGTGACTTTCCTTACCAGAAAACAACTCTTGCTGGTAGGACCAAAAACTGCATGCGATTCAACTCCATTTAGGACTGGGAAAAAAATGCTAACTTGCCTTACAAGAAACACACTCTGCTTTTGAGAAAAGAGCACTCTTCTACACTACTGTGTTTCCTATAAAGCCAGAACAGTGAGCTTGCTCAGAACATAATAACTATGCTTCCTACACACACGGGCCATATCTAGTTCAACTCTGCTTAGGAACCTGACAAGAACAGTAGATCCCCTTTAGTCCAATACTCTGTACTCGCTGGGAACAGACGCCAGTGCTACTTGTCCTGTGCATGGCAATGGCAGCGCAATAGTGACTATTCTTACCATAAAACAACTGTTGCTCGTAGGACCAGAAACTGCATGTGTTTCAACTCCATTTAGGACTGGGAAACAAACGCTACTTCGCCTTACAAGAAACACACTCTGCTTTAGAAAAAAGAGCACTCTTCTACTCTACTGTGTTTCCTATAGGGCCAGAACAGTGAGCTTGCTCAGGACAAAAGAAATGTGCTTCCTACACACGGGCCATACCTAGTTCAACTCTGCTTAGGAAACTGACAAGAACAGTAGCTCCTCTTCAGTCCGATACACTGTACTTGCTGGGAACAGACGCGAGTGCTATTTGCACTGCATATGGCAAAGGGAGCGCAATAGGGACTTTCCTTACCAGAAAACAACTCTTGCTCGTAGGACCAGAATGTGCATGTGATTCAACTCCATTTAGGACTGGGAAACAAATGCTACCTCGCCTTACATGAAACACACTCTGCTTTTGAGAAAAGAGCACTCTTCTACTCTACTGTGTTTCCTATGGGGTCCAAACAGTGAGCTTGCTCAGAACAAAAGAACTGTGCTTCCTACACACATGGGCCATATCTAGTTGAAATCTGCTTAGGAAACTAAAAAGAACAGTAGATCCTCTTCAGTCCAATACACTGTACTAGCTGGGAACAGACACGAGTGCTATTTGCACTTTGTAGGGCAATTGGAGCAAAATAGTGTCTCGTCTTACCAGAAAACAACTCTTGCTCATAGGACAAAAAACTGCATTTGACTCAACTACATTTAGGACTGGGAAACAAACTCTAGCTCGCCTTACAAGAAACACACTCTGCTTTTGAGAAAAGAACACTCTTTTAATCTACTGTGTTTCCCATAGGGCCAGAACAATGAGCTTGCTCAGAACAAAAGAACTGTGCTTCAATCACACACGGGGCATATCTAGTTCAACTCTGCTTAGGAAACTGACAAGAACAGTAGCTCCTCTTCAGTCCAATACACTGTACTTGCTAGGAACAGACGGGACTGCTATTTGCACTGAGTATGGCAATGGGAGTGCAATAGTGACTTTTCTTACCAGAAAACAACTCTTGCTCGTAGGACCAGAAACTGCATGTGATTCAACTCCATTTAGGACTGGGAAACAAACGCTAGCTCGCCTTACAAGAAACACAGTCTGCTTTTGAGAAAAGAGCACTCTTCTACTCTACTGTGTTTCCTATAGGGTCCAAACAGTGAGCTTGCTCAGAACAAAAAAAAATTGTGCTTCCTACACACATGGGCCATATCTAGTTCAAGTCTGCTTAGGAACCTGACAAGAACAGTAGATCCTCTTCAGTCCAATACACTGTACTTGCTGGCAACAGACGCCAGTGCTATTTGTCCTGTTTATGGCAATGGCAGCGCAATAGTGACTTTCCTTACCAAAAAACAACTCTTGCTCATAGTACCAGAAACTTCATGGGATTCAACTCCATTTAGGACTGGGAAACAAACGCTAGCTCGCCTTACAAGAAACACACTCTGCTTTAGAGAAAGGAGCACTCTTCTAGTCTACTGTGTTTCCTATGGGGTCCAAACAGTGAGCTTGCTCAGAACAAAAGAACTGTGCTTCCTACACGCACGGACCATATCTAGTTCAACTCTGCTTAGAAACCTGACAAGAACAGTAGCTCCTCTTCAGTCCAACACTGTACTTGCTGGGAACAGACGCGAGTGCTATTTGCACTGTGTATGGCAATGGGAGCACAATAGTGACTTTCCTAACCAGAAAACAACTCTTGTTCGTAGGACCAGAAACTGCATGTGATTCAACTCCATTTAGGACTAGGAAACAAACGCTAGATTGCCCTACAAGAAACACACTCTGCTTTAGAGAAAAGACCTCTCTTCTACTCTACTGTGTCCTAAAGGGCCAGAACAGTGAGCTTGCTCAGAACATAAGAACTGAGCTTCCTACACACACGGGCCATATCTAGTTCAACTCTGCTTAGGAAACTGACAAGAACAGTAGCTCCTCTTCAATCCGATACACTGTACTTGCTGGGATCAGACGCGAGTGCTATTTGCACTGTGTATGAAAATGGGAGCGCAATAGTGACTTTCCTTACCAGAAAACATCTATTGCTCGTAGGACCAGAAACTGCATGTGATTCAACTCCATTTAGGACTGGGAAACAAACGCAAGCTTACCTTACAAGAAACACACTATGCTTTTGAGAAAAGAGCACTCTTCTACTCTACTGTGTTTCCTATAGGGCCAGAACAGTGAGCTTGCTCAGAAAAAAAGAACTGTACTTCCTACATACACGGGCCATATCTAGTTCAACTCTGCTTAGGAAACTGAGAAGAAAAGTAGCTCCTTTTCAGTCCAATACACTGTACTTGCAGGGAATAGACGGGAGGGCTATTTGCACTGTGTATGGCAATGGCAGCGCAATAGTGACTTTCCTTACCAGAAAACAACTCTTCCTCATAGGACCAGAAACGGCATGATATTCTACTCCATTTAGGACTGGGAAACAAACGCTAGCTCGCCTTACAAGAAACACACTCTGCTTTAGAGAAAGGAGCACTCTTCTACTCTACTGTGTTTCCTATGGGGTCCAAATAGTGAGCTTGCTCAGAACAAAAGAACTGTGCTTCCTACACACACGGACCATATGTAGTTCAACTCTGCTTAGGAACCTGACAAAAACAGTAGCTCCTCTTCAGTCCAACACTGTACTTGCAGGGAACAGACGCGAGTGCTATTTGCACTGTGTATGGCAATGGGCGCGCAATAGTGACTTTCCTTACCATAAAACAACTCTTGTGCGTAGGACCAGAAACTGCATGTGATTCAATTCCATTTAGGACTAGGAAACAAACGCTAGCTTGCCCTACAAGAAACACACTCTGCTTTAGAGAAAAGAACACTCTTCTACTCTACTGTGTTTAATCTAGGGCCAGAACAGTGAGCTTGCTCAGAACATAAGAACTGAGCTTCCTACGCACACGGGCCATATCTAGTTAAACTCTGCTTAGGAAACTGACAAGAACAGTAGCTCCTCTTCAGTCCGATACACTGTACTTGCTGGGAACAGATGCCAGGGCTATTTGCACTGTGTATGGCAATGGGAGCACAATAGTGACTCGCCTTACCAGAAAACAACTCTTGCTCGTAGGACAAAAAACTGCATGTGACTCAACTCCATTTAGGACTGGGAAACAAACTCTAGCTCGCCTTACAAGAAACACACTCCGCTTTTGAGAAAAGAGCACTCATCTGCTCTAATGTGTTTCCCATAGGGCCAGAACGGTGAACTTGCTCAGAACAAAAGAACTGTGCTTCCTACACACACGGGGCATATCTAGTTCAACTCTGCTTAGGAAACTGACAAGAACAGTAGCTCCTCTTCAGTCCAATACACTGTACTTGCTGGGAACAGACGCGAGTGCTATTTGCACTGTGTATGGCAATTGGAGCACAATAGTGACTCGTCTTACCAGAAAACAACTCTTGCTCGTAGGACAAAAAACTGCATGTGACTCAACTCCATTTAGGACTGGGAAATAAACTCTAGCTCGCCTTACAAGAAACACACTCTGCTTTTGAGAAAAGAGCACTCTTCTACTCTACTGTGTTTCCCATATGGCCAGAACGGTGAACTTGCTCAGAACAGAAGAACTGTGCTTCCTACACACACGGGGCATATCTAGTTCAACTCTGCTTAAGAAACTGAGAAGAACAGTAGCTCCTCTTCAGTCCAATACACTGTACCTGCTGGCATCAGACGCGAGTGCTATTTGCACTGTGTATGGCAATGGGAGCGCAATAGTGACTTTCCTTACCAGAAAACAACTCTTGCTCGTAGGACCAGAAACTGCATGGGATTCAACTCCATTTAGGACTGGGAAAAAAACGCTAGCTTGCCTTACAAGAAACACACTCTGCTTTTGAGAAAAGAGCACTCTTCTACACTACTGTGTTTCCTATAGGGCCAGAACAGTGAGCTTGCTCAGAACATAATAACTGTGCTTCCTACACACACGGGCCATATCTAGTTCAATTCTGCTTAGGAACCTGACAAGAACAGTAGATACCCTTTAGTCCAATACACTGTACTTGCTGGGAACAGACGCCAGTGCTATTTGTCCTGTGTATGGCAATGGCAGCGCAATAGTGACTATTCTTACCATAAAACAACTCTTGCTCATAGGACCAGAAACTGCATGTGTTTCACCTCCATTTAGGACTGGGAAACAAACGCTAGCTCGCCTTACAAGATACACACTCTGCTTTAGAGAAAAGAGCATTCTTCTACTCTACTGTGTTTCCTATAGGGCCAGAACAGTGAGCTTGCTCAGAACAAAAGAACTGTGCTTCCTACACACGGGCCATATCTAGTTCACCTCTGCTTAGGAAACTGACAAGAACAGTAACTCCTCTTCAGTCCGATACACTGTACTTGCTGGGAACAGACGCGAGTGCTATTTGCACTGTATATGGCAATAGGAGTGCAATAGTGATTTCCTTACCAGAAAACAACTCTTGCTCGTAGGACCAGAAACTGCATGTGATTCAACTCCATTTAGGACTAGGAAACAAACGCTAGCTCGCCTTACAAGAAACACAGTCGGCTTTTGAGAAAAGAACAGTCTTCTAATCTACTGTGTTTCCTATAGGGCCAGAACAGTGAGCTTGCTCAGAACATAAGAACTGAGCTTCCTACGCACACAGGCCATATCTAGTTCAACTCTGCTTAGGAAACTGACAAGAACAGTAGCTCCTCTTCAGTCAGATACACTGTACTTGCTGGGATCAGACGCCAGGGCTATTTGCACTGTGTATGTCAATGGGAGCACAATAGTGACTTTCCTTACCAGAAAACAACTCTTGCTCATAGGACCAGTAACTCTATGTGATTCAACTCCATTTAAGACTGGGAAACAAATGCTACCTCGCCTTACATGAAACACACTCTGCTTTTGAGAAAAGAGCACTCTTCTACTCTACTGAGTTTCCTATGGGGTCCGAACAGTGAGCTTGCTCAGAACAAAAGAACTGTGCTTCCTACACACATGGGCAATATCTAGTTCACCTCTGCTTAGGAAACTGAAAAGAACAGTAGATCCTATTCAGTCCCATACACTGTACTTGCTGGGAACAGACACGAGAGCTATTTGCTCTGTGTATGGCAATGGGAGCACAATAGTGACTCGTCTTACCAGAAAACAACTCTTGCTTGTAGAACCAGAAACTGCATGTGATTCAACTCCATTTAGGACTGGGAAACAAACGCTAGCTCGCCTTACAAGAAACACAGTCAGCTTTTGAGAAAAGAGCACTCTTCTACTCTACTCTGTTTCCTATGGGGTCCAAACAGTGAACTTGCTCAGAACAAAAAAAAATGTGCTTCCTACACACACGGCCATATCTCGTTCAAGTCTGCTTAGAAACCTGACAAGAACAGTAGATCCTCTTCAGTCCAATACACTGTACTTGCTGGCAACAGACGCCAGTGCTATTTGTCCTGTGCATGGCAATTTCAGCACAATAGTGACTTTCCTTACCAGAAAACAACTCTTGCTCATAGGACCAGAAACGGCATGATATTCTACTCCATTTAGGACTGGGAAACAAACGCTAGCTCGCCTTATAAGAAACACACTCTGCTTTAGAGAAAGGAGCAGTCATCTACTCTACTGTGTTTCCTATGGGGTCCAAACAGAGAGCTTGCTCAGAACAAAATAACTGTGCTTCCTACACACACGGACCATATGTAGTTCAACTCTGCTTAGGAACCTGACAAGAACAGTAGCTCCTCTTCAGTCCAACACTGTACTTGCAGGGAACAGACGCGAGTGCTATTTGCACTGTGAATGGCAATGGGAGCGCAATAGTGACTTTCCTTACCAGAAAACAGCTCTTGTGCGTAGGACCAGAAACTGCATGTGATTCAACTCCATTTAGGACTAGGAAACAAACGCTAGCTTGCCCTACAAGAAACACATTCTGCTTTAGAGAAAAGAACACTCTTCTACTCTACTGTGTTTCCTATAGGGACAGAACAGTGAGCTTGCTCAGAACATAAGAACTGAGCTTCCTACGCACGCGGGCCATATCTAGTTCAACTCTGCTTAGGAAACTGACAAGAACAGTAGCTCCTCTTCAGTCCGATACACTGTATTTGCTGGGAACAGACGCCAGGGCTATATGCACTGTGTATGTCAATGGGAGCGCAATAGTGACTTTCCTTACCAGAAAACAACTCTTGCTCGCAGGACCAGTAACTGCATGTGATTCAACTCCATTTAAGACTGAGAAAGAAATGCTACCTCGCCTTACATGAAACACACTCTGCTTTTGAGAAAAGAGCACTCTTCTACTCTACTGTGTTTCCAATGGGGTCCGAACAGTGAGCTTGCTCATAACAAAAGAACTGTGCTTCCTACACACATGGGCAATTTCTAGTTCACCTCTGCTTAGGAAACTGAAAAGAACAGTATATCCTATTGAGTCCAATACACTGTACTTGCTGGGAACAGACGCGAGTGCTATTTGCACTGTGTATGGCAAAGGGAGCACAATAGTGACTCGTCTTACCAGAAAACAACTCTTGCTCGTAGGACCAGAAACTGCATCTGTTTCAACTCCATTTCGGACTGGGAAACAAATGCTAGCTCGCCTTACAAGAAACAAACTCTGCTTTTGAGAAAAAAACACTCTTCTACTCTACTGTGTTTCCCATAGGGCCAGAACAGTGAGCTTGCTCAGAACAAAAGAACTGTGCTTCCTACACACACGGGCCATATCTAGTTCAACTCTGCTTAGGAAACAGAGAAGAACAGTAGCTCCTCTTCAGTCCAATACACTATACTTGGTAGGAACAGACGGGAGTGCTATTTGCACTGTTTATGGCAATGGGAGCACAATAGTGACTTTCCTTCCCAGAAAACAACTCTTGCTCGTAGGACCAGAAACTGCATGTGATTCAACTCCATTTAGGACTGGGAAACAAACGCTAGCTCGCCTTACAAGAAACACACTCTGCTTTTGAGAAAAGAGCATTCTTCTACTCTACTGTGTTTCTTATAGGACCAGAATAGTGAGCTTGCTCAGAACAAAAGAACTGTGCTTCCTACACACGGGCCATATCTAGTTCACCTCTGCTTAGGAAACTGACAAGAACAGTAGCTCCTCTTCAGTCCGATACACTGTACTTGCTGGCAACATACGCCAGTGCTATTTGTCCTGTGTATGGCAATGGCAGCGCAATAGTGACTTTCCTTACCAGAAAACAACTCTTGCTCATAGGACCAGAAACGGCATGATATTCTACTCCATTTAGGACTGGGAAACAAATGCTAGCTCGCCTTACAAGAAACACACTCTGCTTTAGAGAAAGGAGCAGTCTTCTACTCTACTGTGTTTCCTATGGTGTCCAAACATTGAGCTTGCTCACAACAAAAGAACTGTGCTTCCTACACACACGGACCATATGTAGTTCAACTCTGCTTAGGAACCTGACAAGAACAGTAGCTCCTCTTCAGTCCAACACTGTACTTGCAGGGAACAGACGCGAGTGCTGTTTGCACAGTGTATGGCAATGGGCGCGCAATAGTGACTTTCCTTACCAGAAAACAACTCTTGTGCGTAGAACCAGAAACTGCATGTGATTCAACTCCATTTAGGACTAGGAAACAAATGCTAGCTCGCCCTACAAGAAACACAGTCGGCTTTAGAGAAAAGAACACTCTTCTACTCTACTGTGTTTCCTATAGGGCCAGAACAGTGAGCTTGCTCAGAACATAATAACTGTGCTTCCTACACACACGGGCCATATCTAGTTCAATTCTGCTTAGGAACCTGACAAGAACAGTAGATCCCCTTTAGTCCAATACACTGTACTTGCTGGGAACAGACGCCAGTGCTATTTGTCCTGTGTATGGCAATGGCAGCGCAATAGTGACTATTCTTACCATAAAACAACTCTTGCTCATAGGACCAGAAACTGCATGTGTTTCACCTCCATTTAGGACTGGGAAACAAACGCTAGCTCGCCTTACAAGATACACACTCTGCTTTAGAGAAAAGAGCATTCTTCTACTCTACTGTGTTTCCTATAGGGCCAGAACAGTGAGCTTGCTCAGAACAAAAGAACTGTGCTTCCTACACACGGGCCATATCTAGTTCACCTCTGCTTAGGAAACTGACAAGAACAGTAACTCCTCTTCAGTCCGATACACTGTACTTGCTGGGAACAGACGCGAGTGCTATTTGCACTGTATATGGCAATAGGAGTGCAATAGTGATTTCCTTACCAGAAAACAACTCTTGCTCGTAGGACCAGAAACTGCATGTGATTCAACTCCATTTAGGACTAGGAAACAAACGCTAGCTCGCCTTACAAGAAACACAGTCGGCTTTTGAGAAGAGAACACTCTTCTAATCTACTGTGTTTCCTATAGGGCCAGAACAGTGAGCTTGCTCAGAACATAAGAACTGAGCTTCCTACGCACACAGGCCATATCTAGTTCAACTCTGCTTAGGAAACTGACAAGAACAGTAGCTCCTCTTCAGTCAGATACACTGTACTTGCTGGGAACAGACGCCAGGGCTATTTGCACTGTGTATGTCAATGGGAGCACAATAGTGACTTTCCTTACCAGAAAACAACTCTTGCTCATAGGACCAGTAACTCTATGTGATTCAACTCCATTTAAGACTGGGAAACAAATGCTACCTCGCCTTACATGAAACACACTCTGCTTTTGAGAAAAGAGCACTCTTCTACTCTACTGAGTTTCCTATGGGGTCCGAACAGTGAGCTTGCTCAGAACAAAAGAACTGTGCTTCCTACACACATGGGCAATATCTAGTTCACCTCTGCTTAGGAAACTGAAAAGAACAGTAGATCCTATTCAGTCCCATACACTGTACTTGCTGGGAACAGACACGAGAGCTATTTGCTCTGTGTATGGCAATGGGAGCACAATAGTGACTCGTCTTACCAGAAAACAACTCTTGCTTGTAGAACCAGAAACTGCATGTGATTCAACTCCATTTAGGACTGGGAAACAAACGCTAGCTCGCCTTACAAGAAACACAGTCGGCTTTTGAGAAAAGAGCACTCTTCTACTCTACTCTGTTTCCTATGGGGTCCAAACAGTGAACTTGCTCAGAACAAAAAAAAATGTGCTTCCTACACACACGGCCATATCTAGTTCAAGTCTGCTTAGAAACCTGACAAGAACAGTAGATCCTCTTCAGTCCAATACACTGTACTTGCTGGCAACAGACGCCAGTGCTATTTGTCCTGTGTATGGCAATTTCAGCACAATAGTGACTTTCCTTACCAGAAAACAACTCTTGCTCATAGGACCAGAAACGGCATGATATTCTACTCCATTTAGGACTGGGAAACAAACGCTAGCTCGCCTTATAAGAAACACACTCTGCTTTAGAGAAAGGAGCAGTCATCTACTCTACTGTGTTTCCTATGGGTCCAAACAGAGAGCTTGCTCAGAACAAAATAACTGTGCTTCCTACACACACGGACCATATGTAGTTCAACTCTGCTTAGGAACCTGACAAGAACAGTAGCTCCTCTTCAGTCCAACACTGTACTTGCAGGGAACAGACGCGAGTGCTATTTGCACTGTGTATGGCAATGGGAGCGCAATAGTGACGTTCCTTACCAGAAAACAACTCTTGTGCGTAGGACCAGAAAGTGCATGTGATTCAACTCCATTTAGGACTAGGAAACAAACGCTAGCTTGCCCTACAAGAAACACATTCTGCTTTAGAGAAAAGAACACTCTTCTACTCTACTGTGTTTCCTATAGGGACAGAACAGTAAGCTTGCTCAGAACATAAGAACTGAGCTTCCTACGCACGCGGGCCATATCTAGTTCAACTCTGCTTAGGAAACTGACAAGAACAGTAGCTCCTCTTCAGTCCGATACACTGTATTTGCTGGGAACAGACGCCAGGGCTATATGCACTGTGTATGTCAATGGGAGCGCAATAGTGACTTTCCTTACCAGAAAACAACTCTTGCTCGCAGGACCAGTAACTGCATGTGATTCAACTCCATTTAAGACTGGGAAAAAAATGCTACCTCGCCTTACATGAAACACACTCTGCTTTTGAGAAAAGAGCACTCTTCTACTCTACTGTGTTTCCAATGGGGTCCGAACAGTGAGCTTGCTCATAACAAAAGAACTGTGCTTCCTACACACATGGGCAATTTCTAGTTCACCTCTGCTTAGGAAACTGAAAAGAACAGTATATCCTATTGAGTCCAATACACTGTACTTGCTGGGAACAGACGCGATTGCTATTTGCACTGTGTATGGCAAAGGGAGCACAATAGTGACTCGTCTTACCAGAAAACAACTCTTGCTCGTAGGACCAGAAACTGCATCTGTTTCAACTCCATTTCAGACTGGGAAACAAATGCTAGCTCGCCTTACAAGAAACAAACTCTGCTTTTGAGAAAAGAACACTCTTCTACTCTACTGTGTTTCCCATAGGGCCAGAACAGTGAGCTTGCTCAGAACAAAAGAACTGTGCTTCCTACACACACGGGCCATATCTAGTTCAACTCTGCTTAGGAAACAGAGAAGAACAGTAGCTCCTCTTCAGTCCAATACACTATACTTGGTAGGAACAGACGGGAGTGCTATTTGCACTGTGTATGGCAATGGGAGCGCAATAGTGACTTTCCTTCCCAGAAAACAACTCTTGCTCGTAGGACCAGAAACTGCATGTGATTCAACTCCATTTAGGACTGGGAAACAAACGCTAGCTCGCCTTACAAGAAACACACTCTGCTTTTGAGAAAAGAGCATTCTTCTACTCTACTGTGTTTCTTATAGGACCAGAATAGTGAGCTTGCTCAGAACAAAAGAACTGTGCTTCCTACACACGGGCCATATCTAGTTCACCTCTGCTTAGGAAACTGACAAGAAAAGTAGCTCCTCTTCAGTCCGATACACTGTACTTGCTGGCAACATACGCCAGTGCTATTTGTCCTGTGTATGGCAATGGCAGCGCAATAGTGACTTTCCTTACCAGAAAACAACTCTTGCTCATAGGACCAGAAACGGCATGATATTCTACTCCATTTAGGACTGGGAAACAAATGCTAGCTCGCCTTACAAGAAACACACTCTGCTTTAGAGAAAGGAGCAGTCTTCTACTCTACTGTGTTTCCTATGGGGTCCAAACAGTGAGCTTGCTCACAACAAAAGAACTGTGCTTCCTACACACACGGACCATATGTAGTTCAACTCTGCTTAGGAACCTGACAAGAACAGTAGCTCCTCTTCAGTCCAACACTGTACTTGCAGGGAACAGATGCGAGTGCTGTTTGCACAGTGTATGGCAATGGGCGCGCAATAGTGATTTTCCTTACCAGAAAACAACTCTTGTTCGTAGGACCAGAAACTGCATGTGATTCAACTTCATTTAGGACTAGGAAACAAACGCTAGCTTGCCTTACAAGAAACACACTCTGCTTTAGAGAAAAGAGCACTCTTCTACTCTACTGTGTTTCCTATAGGGCCAGAACAGTGAGCTTGCTCAGAACATAATAACTGTGCGTCCTACACACACGGGCCATATCTAGTTCAACTCTGCTTAGGAACCTGACAAGAACAGTAGATCCCCTTTACTCAAATACACTGTACATGCTGGGAACAGACGCCAGTGCTATTTGTCCTGTGTATGGCAATGGCAGCGCAATAGTGACTATTCTTACCATAAAACAACTCTTGCACATAGGACCAGAAACTGCATGTGTTTCACCTCCATTTAGGACTGGGAAACAAACGCTAGCTCGCCTTACAAGATACACACGCTGCTTTAGAGAAAAGAGCATTCTTCTACTCTACTGTGTTTCCTATAGGTCCAAAACAGTGAGCTTGCTCAGAAAAAAAGAACTGTGCTTCCTACACACGGGCCATATCTAGTTCACCTCTGCTTAGGAAACTGACAAGAACAGTAGCTCCTCTTCAGTCCGATACACTGTACTTGCTGGGAACAGATGCGAGTGCTATTTGCACTGTATATGGCAATAGGAGTGCAATAGTGACTTTCCTTACCAGAAAACAACTCTTTTTTGTAGGACCAGAAACTGCAGGTGATTCAACTCCATTTAGGACTATGAAACAAACGCTAGCTCGCCTTACAAGAAACACACTCTGCTTTTGAGAAAAGAGCACTCTTCTACTCTACTGTGTTTCCTATGGTGTCCAAACAGTGAGCTTGCTCAGAAGAAAAAAAAAATTGTGCTTCCTACACACACGGCCATATCTAGTTCAAGTCTGCTTAGGAACCTGACAAGAACAGTAGATCCTCTTCAGTCCAATACACTGTACTTGCTGGCAACAGACGCCAGTGCTATTTGTCCTGTGTATGGCAATGGCAGCGCAATAGTGACTTTCCTTACCAGAAAACAACTCTTCCTCATAGGACCAGAAACGGCATGATATTCTACTCCATTTAGGACTGGGAAACAAACGCTAGCTCGCCTTACAAGAAACACACTCTGCTTTAGAGAAAGGAGCACACTTCTACTCTACTGTGTTTCCTATGGGGTCCAAATAGTGAGCTTGCTCAGAACAAAAGAACTGTGCTTCCTACACACACGGACCATATGTAGTTCAACTCTGCTTAGGAACCTGACAAAAACAGTAGCTCCTCTTCAGTCCAACACTGTACTTGCAGGGAACAGACGCGAGTGCTATTTGCACTGTGTATGGCAATGGGCGCGCAATAGTGACTTTCCTTACCATAAAACAACTCTTGTGCGTAGGACCAGAAACTGCATGTGATTCAATTCCAATTAGGACTAGGAAACAAACGCTAGCTTGCCCTACAAGAAACACACTCTGCTTTAGAGAAAAGAACACTCTTCTACTCTACTGTGTTTAATATAGGGCCAGAACAGTGAGCTTGCTCAGAACATAAGAACTGAGCTTCCTACGCACACGGGCCATATCTAGTTCAACTCTGCTTAGGAAACTGACAAGAACAGTAGCTCCTCTTCAGTCCGATACACTGTACTTGCTGGGAACAGATGCCAGGGCTATTTGCACTGTGTATGGCAATGGGAGCACAATAGTGACTCGCCTTACCAGAAAACAACTCTTGCTCGTAGGACAAAAAACTGCATGTGACTCAACTCCATTTAGGACTGGGAAACAAATTCTAGCTCGCCTTACAAGAAACACACTCCGCTTTTGAGAAAAGAGCACTCATCTGCTCTAATGTGTTTCCCATAGGGCCAGAACGGTGAACTTGCTCAGAACAAAAGAACTGTGCTTCCTACACACACGGGGCATATCTAGTTCAACTCTGCTTAAGAAACTGAGAAGAACAGTAGCTCCTCTTCAGTCCGATACACTGTACCTGCTGGCATCAGACGCGAGTGCTATTTGCACTGTGTATGGCAATGGGAGCGCAATAGTGACTTTCCTTACCAGAAAACAACTCTTGCTCGTAGGACCAGAAACTGCATGGGATTCAACTCCATTTAGGACTGGGAAAAAAACGCTAGCTTGCCTTACAAGAAACACACTCTGCTTTTGAGAAAAGAGCACTCTTCTACACTACTGTGTTTCCTATAGGGCCAGAACAGTGAGCTTGCTCAGAACATAATAACTATGCTTCCTACACACACGGGCCATATCTAGTTCAACTCTGCTTAGGAACCTGACAAGAACAGTAGATCCCCTTTAGTCCAATACACTGTACTTGCTGGGAACAGACGCCAGTGCTATTTGTCCTGTGTATGGCAATGGCAGCGCAATAGTGACTTTCTATACCAGGAAACAACTCTTGCTCATAGTACCAGAAGCTTCATGGAATTCAACTCCATTTAGGACTAGGAAACAAACGCTAGCTCGCCTTACAGGAAACACACTCTGCTTTAGAGAAAGGAGCACTCTTCTAGTCTACTGTGTTTCCTATAGGGCCAGAACAGTGAGCTTGCTCAGAACATAATAACTGTTCTTCCTACACACACGGGCCATATCTAGTTCAACTCTGCTTAGGAACCTGACAAGCACAGTAGATCCCCTTTAGTCCAATATACTGTACTTGCAGCTAACAGACGCCAGTGCTATTTGTCCTGTGTATCGCAATGGCAGCGCAATAGTGACTATTCTTACCATAAAACAACTCTTGCTCGTAGGACCAGAAACTGCATGTGTTTCAACTCCATTTAGGACTGGGAAACAAAAGCTAGCTCGCCTTACAAGAAACACACTCTGCTTTAGAGAAAAGAGCACTCTTCTACTCTACTGTGTTTCCTATGGGGTCCAAACAGTGAGCTTGCTCAGAACAAAAAAAATTGTGCTTCCTACACCCACGGCCATATCTAGTTCAAGTCTGCTTAGGAACCTGACAAGAACAGTAGATCCTCTTCAGTCCAATACACTGTACTTGCTGGCAACAGACACCAGTGCTATTTGTCCTGTGTATGGCAATGGCAGCGCAATAGTGACTTTCCTTACCAGAAAACAACTCTTGCTCATAGTACCAGAAACTGCATGCGATTCAACTCCATTTAGGACTGGGAAAAAAACGCTAGCTCGCCTTACAAGAAACACACTCTGCTTTTGAGGAAGAAGCACTCTTCTAGTCTACTGTGTTTCCTATGGGGTCCAAACAGTGAGCTTGCTCAGAACAAAAGAACTGTGCTTCCTACACACACAGACCATATGTAGTTCAACTCTGCTTAGGAACCTGACAAGAACAGTAGCTCCTCTTCAGTCCAACACTGTACTTGCTGGGAACAGACGCGAGTGCTATTTGCACTGTGTATGGCAATGGGAGCACAATAGTGACTATCCTTACCAGAAAACAACTCTTGTTCGTAGGACCAGAAACTGCATGTGATTCAACTCCATTTAGGACTAGGAAACAAACGCTAGCTTTCCCTACAAGAAACACACTCTGCTTTAGAGATAAGAGGACTCTTCTACTCTACTGTGTTTCCTAAAGGGCCAGAACAGTGAGCTTGCTCAGAACATAAGAACTGAGCTTCCAACACACACAGGCCATATCTAGTTCAACTCTGCTTAGGAAACTGACAAGAACAGTAGCTCCTCTTCAGTCCGATACACTGTACTTGCTGGGAACAGACGCCAGTGCTATTAGCACTGTGTATGGCAATGGGAGTGCAATAGTGACTTTCCTTACCAGAACACAATTCTTGCTCATAAGACCAGAAACTGCAAGTGATTCAACTCCATTTATGACTGGGAAACAAACGCTACCTCGCCTTACATGAAACACACTCTGCTTTTGAGAAAAGGGCACTCTTCTACTCCACTGTGTTTCCTATGGTGTCCGAACAGTGAGCTTGCTCAGAACAAAAGAACTGTGCTTCCTACACACACGGGCCATATCTAGTTCAACTCTGCTTAGGAACCTGACAAGAACAGTAGATCCCCTTTAGTCCAATACACTGTACTTGCTGGGAACAGACGCCAGTGCTATTTGTCCTGTGTATGGCAATAGCAGCGCAATAGTGACTATTCTTACCATAAAACAACGCTTGCTCGTAGGACCAGAAACTGCATGTGTTTCAACTCCATTTAGGACTGGGAAACAAACGCTAGCTCGCCTTACAGAAACACACTCTGCTTTAGAGAAAAGAGCACTCTTCTACTCTACTGTGTTTCCTATAGGGCCAGAACGGTGAGCTTGCTCAGAACAAAAGAACTGTGCTTCCTACACACATGGGCCATATCTAGTTCACCT
The DNA here is from genome assembly GCF_949786415.1 of Peromyscus eremicus. Lineage (NCBI taxonomy): Eukaryota > Metazoa > Chordata > Mammalia > Rodentia > Cricetidae > Peromyscus > Peromyscus eremicus. Next base: position 102,061 of record NW_026734842.1, read on the forward strand.
CTGCTTAGGAACTTGACAAGAACAGTAGTTCGTCTTCAGTCCAACACTGTACTTGCTGGGAACAGACTGGAGTGCTATTTGCACTGTGAATGGCAATGGGAGCGCAATAGTTACTTTCCTTACCAGAAAACAACTCTTGTTTGTAGAACCAGAAACTGCATGTGATTCAATTGCATTTAGGACTAGGAAACAAACACTAGCTTGCCTTACAAGAAACACACTCTGCTTTTGAGAAAAGAGCACTCTTCTACTCTACTGTGTTTCCTACGGGGTCCGAACAGTGAGCTTGCTCAGAACAAAACAACTGTGCTTCCTACTCACATGGGCCATATAGTTCACCTCTGCTTAGGAAACTGAAAAGAACAGTAGATTCTATTCAGTCCAATACACTGTACTTGCTGGGAACAGACTCGAGTGCTATTTGCAATGTGTATGGCAATGGGAGCACAATAGTTGACTCGTCTTACCAGAAAACAACTCTTGCTCATAGGACAAAAAACTGCATGTGAATCAACTCCATTTAGGACTGGGAAACAAACTCTAGCTCGCCTTACAAGAAACACACTCTGCTTTTGAGAAAAGAGCACTCTTCTACTCTACTGTGTTTCCCATAGGGCCAGAACGGTGAGATTACTCAGAACAAAAAAACTGTGCTTCCTACACACACGGGCCATATCTAGTTCAACTCTGCTTAGGAAACTGACAAGAACAGTAGCTCCTCTTCAGACCAATACACTGTACCTGCTGGCATCAGACGCGAGTGCTATTTGCACTGTGTATGGCAATGGGAGCGCAATAGTGACTTTCCTTACCAGAAAACAACTCTTGCTGGTAGGACCAAAAACTGCATGCGATTCAACTCCATTTAGGACTGGGAAAAAAATGCTAACTTGCCTTACAAGAAACACACTCTGCTTTTGAGAAAAGAGCACTCTTCTACACTACTGTGTTTCCTATAGGGCCAGAACAGTGAGCTTGCTCAGAACATAATAACTATGCTTCCTACACACACGGGCCATATCTAGTTCAACTCTGCTTAGGAACCTGACAAGAACAGTAGATCCCCTTTAGTCCAATACTCTGTACTCGCTGGGAACAGACGCCAGTGCTACTTGTCCTGTGCATGGCAATGGCAGCGCAATAGTGACTATTCTTACCATAAAACAACTGTTGCTCGTAGGACCAGAAACTGCATGTGTTTCAACTCCATTTAGGACTGGGAAACAAACGCTACTTCGCCTTACAAGAAACACACTCTGCTTTAGAAAAAAGAGCACTCTTCTACTCTACTGTGTTTCCTATAGGGCCAGAACAGTGAGCTTGCTCAGGACAAAAGAAATGTGCTTCCTACACACGGGCCATACCTAGTTCAACTCTGCTTAGGAAACTGACAAGAAAAGTAGCTCCTCTTCAGTCCGATACACTGTACTTGCTGGCAACATACGCCAGTGCTATTTGTCCTGTGTATGGCAATGGCAGCGCAATAGTGACTTTCCTTACCAGAAAACAACTCTTGCTCATAGGACCAGAAACGGCATGATATTCTACTCCATTTAGGACTGGGAAACAAATGCTAGCTCGCCTTACAAGAAACACACTCTGCTTTAGAGAAAGGAGCAGTCTTCTACTCTACTGTGTTTCCTATGGGGTCCAAACAGTGAGCTTGCTCACAACAAAAGAACTGTGCTTCCTACACACACGGACCATATGTAGTTCAACTCTGCTTAGGAACCTGACAAGAACAGTAGCTCCTCTTCAGTCCAACACTGTACTTGCAGGGAACAGATGCGAGTGCTGTTTGCACAGTGTATGGCAATGGGCGCGCAATAGTGATTTTCCTTACCAGAAAACAACTCTTGTTCGTAGGACCAGAAACTGCATGTGATTCAACTTCATTTAGGACTAGGAAACAAACGCTAGCTTGCCTTACAAGAAACACACTCTGCTTTAGAGAAAAGAGCACTCTTCTACTCTACTGTGTTTCCTATAGGGCCAGAACAGTGAGCTTGCTCAGAACATAATAACTGTGCGTCCTACACACACGGGCCATATCTAGTTCAACTCTGCTTAGGAACCTGACAAGAACAGTAGATCCCCTTTACTCAAATACACTGTACTTGCTGGGAACAGACGCCAGTGCTATTTGTCCTGTGTATGGCAATGGCAGCGCAATAGTGACTATTCTTACCATAAAACAACTCTTGCACATAGGACCAGAAACTGCATGTGTTTCACCTCCATTTAGGACTGGGAAACAAACGCTAGCTCGCCTTACAAGATACACACGCTGCTTTAGAGAAAAGAGCATTCTTCTACTCTACTGTGTTTCCTATAGGTCCAAAACAGTGAGCTTGCTCAGAAAAAAAGAACTGTGCTTCCTACACACGGGCCATATCTAGTTCACCTCTGCTTAGGAAACTGACAAGAACAGTAGCTCCTCTTCAGTCCGATACACTGTACTTGCTGGGAACAGATGCGAGTGCTATTTGCACTGTATATGGCAATAGGAGTGCAATAGTGACTTTCCTTACCAGAAAACAACTCTTTTTTGTAGGACCAGAAACTGCAGGTGATTCAACTCCATTTAGGACTATGAAACAAACGCTAGCTCGCCTTACAAGAAACACACTCTGCTTTTGAGAAAAGAGCACTCTTCTACTCTACTGTGTTTCCTATGGTGTCCAAACAGTGAGCTTGCTCAGAAGAAAAAAAAATTGTGCTTCCTACACACACGGCCATATCTAGTTCAAGTCTGCTTAGGAACCTGACAAGAACAGTAGATCCTCTTCAGTCCAATACACTGTACTTGCTGGCAACAGACGCCAGTGCTATTTGTCCTGTGTATGGCAATGGCAGCGCAATAGTGACTTTCCTTACCAGAAAACAACTCTTCCTCATAGGACCAGAAACGGCATGATATTCTACTCCATTTAGGACTGGGAAACAAACGCTAGCTCGCCTTACAAGAAACACACTCTGCTTTAGAGAAAGGAGCACACTTCTACTCTACTGTGTTTCCTATGGGGTCCAAATAGTGAGCTTGCTCAGAACAAAAGAACTGTGCTTCCTACACACACGGACCATATGTAGTTCAACTCTGCTTAGGAACCTGACAAAAACAGTAGCTCCTCTTCAGTCCAACACTGTACTTGCAGGGAACAGACGCGAGTGCTATTTGCACTGTGTATGGCAATGGGCGCGCAATAGTGACTTTCCTTACCATAAAACAACTCTTGTGCGTAGGACCAGAAACTGCATGTGATTCAATTCCAATTAGGACTAGGAAACAAACGCTAGCTTGCCCTACAAGAAACACACTCTGCTTTAGAGAAAAGAACACTCTTCTACTCTACTGTGTTTAATATAGGGCCAGAACAGTGAGCTTGCTCAGAACATAAGAACTGAGCTTCCTACGCACACGGGCCATATCTAGTTCAACTCTGCTTAGGAAACTGACAAGAACAGTAGCTCCTCTTCAGTCCGATACACTGTACTTGCTGGGAACAGATGCCAGGGCTATTTGCACTGTGTATGGCAATGGGAGCACAATAGTGACTCGCCTTACCAGAAAACAACTCTTGCTCGTAGGACAAAAAACTGCATGTGACTCAACTCCATTTAGGACTGGGAAACAAATTCTAGCTCGCCTTACAAGAAACACACTCCGCTTTTGAGAAAAGAGCACTCATCTGCTCTAATGTGTTTCCCATAGGGCCAGAACGGTGAACTTGCTCAGAACAAAAGAACTGTGCTTCCTACACACACGGGGCATATCTAGTTCAACTCTGCTTAAGAAACTGAGAAGAACAGTAGCTCCTCTTCAGTCCGATACACTGTACCTGCTGGCATCAGACGCGAGTGCTATTTGCACTGTGTATGGCAATGGGAGCGCAATAGTGACTTTCCTTACCAGAAAACAACTCTTGCTCGTAGGACCAGAAACTGCATGGGATTCAACTCCATTTAGGACTGGGAAAAAAACGCTAGCTTGCCTTACAAGAAACACACTCTGCTTTTGAGAAAAGAGCACTCTTCTACACTACTGTGTTTCCTATAGGGCCAGAACAGTGAGCTTGCTCAGAACATAATAACTATGCTTCCTACACACACGGGCCATATCTAGTTCAACTCTGCTTAGGAACCTGACAAGAACAGTAGATCCCCTTTAGTCCAATACACTGTACTTGCTGGGAACAGACGCCAGTGCTATTTGTCCTGTGTATGGCAATGGCAGCGCAATAGTGACTTTCTATACCAGGAAACAACTCTTGCTCATAGTACCAGAAGCTTCATGGAATTCAACTCCATTTAGGACTAGGAAACAAACGCTAGCTCGCCTTACAGGAAACACACTCTGCTTTAGAGAAAGGAGCACTCTTCTAGTCTACTGTGTTTCCTATAGGGCCAGAACAGTGAGCTTGCTCAGAACATAATAACTGTTCTTCCTACACACACGGGCCATATCTAGTTCAACTCTGCTTAGGAACCTGACAAGCACAGTAGATCCCCTTTAGTCCAATATACTGTACTTGCAGCTAACAGACGCCAGTGCTATTTGTCCTGTGTATCGCAATGGCAGCGCAATAGTGACTATTCTTACCATAAAACAACTCTTGCTCGTAGGACCAGAAACTGCATGTGTTTCAACTCCATTTAGGACTGGGAAACAAAAGCTAGCTCGCCTTACAAGAAACACACTCTGCTTTAGAGAAAAGAGCACTCTTCTACTCTACTGTGTTTCCTATGGGGTCCAAACAGTGAGCTTGCTCAGAACAAAAAAAATTGTGCTTCCTACACCCACGGCCATATCTAGTTCAAGTCTGCTTAGGAACCTGACAAGAACAGTAGATCCTCTTCAGTCCAATACACTGTACTTGCTGGCAACAGACGCCAGTGCTATTTGTCCTGTGTATGGCAATGGCAGCGCAATAGTGACTTTCCTTACCAGAAAACAACTCTTGTTCATAGTACCAGAAACTGCATGCGATTCAACTCCATTTAGGACTGGGAAAAAAACGCTACCTCGCCTTACAAGAAACACACTCTGCTTTTGAGGAAGAAGCACTCTTCTAGTCTACTGTGTTTCCTATGGGGTCCAAACAGTGAGCTTGCTCAGAACAAAAGAACTGTGCTTCCTACACACACAGACCATATGTAGTTCAACTCTGCTTAGGAACCTGACAAGAACAGTAGCTCCTCTTCAGTCCAACACTGTACTTGCTGGGAACAGACGCGAGTGCTATTTGCACTGTGTATGGCAATGGGAGCACAATAGTGACTATCCTTACCAGAAAACAACTCTTGTTCGTAGGACCAGAAACTGCATGTGATTCAACTCCATTTAGGACTAGGAAACAAACGCTAGCTTTCCCTACAAGAAACACACTCTGCTTTAGAGATAAGAGGACTCTTCTACTCTACTGTGTTTCCTAAAGGGCCAGAACAGTGAGCTTGCTCAGAACATAAGAACTGAGCTTCCAACACACACAGGCCATATCTAGTTCAACTCTGCTTAGGAAACTGACAAGAACAGTAGCTCCTCTTCAGTCCGATACACTGTACTTGCTGGGAACAGACGCCAGTGCTATTAGCACTGTGTATGGCAATGGGAGTGCAATAGTGACTTTCCTTACCAGAACACAATTCTTGCTCATAAGACCAGAAACTGCAAGTGATTCAACTCCATTTATGACTGGGAAACAAACGCTACCTCGCCTTACATGAAACACACTCTGCTTTTGAGAAAAGGGCACTCTTCTACTCCACTGTGTTTCCTATGGTGTCCGAACAGTGAGCTTGCTCAGAACAAAAGAACTGTGCTTCCTACACACACGGGCCATATCTAGTTCAACTCTGCTTAGGAACCTGACAAGAACAGTAGATCCCCTTTAGTCCAATACACTGTACTTGCTGGGAACAGACGCCAGTGCTATTTGTCCTGTGTATGGCAATAGCAGCACAATAGTGACTATTCTTACCATAAAACAACGCTTGCTCGTAGGACCAGAAACTGCATGTGTTTCAACTCCATTTAGGACTGGGAAACAAACGCTAGCTCGCCTTACAGAAACACACTCTGCTTTAGAGAAAAGAGCACTCTTCTACTCTACTGTGTTTCCTATAGGGCCAGAACGGTGAGCTTGCTCAGAACAAAAGAACTGTGCTTCCTACACACATGGGCCATATCTAGTTCACCTCTGCTTAGGAACTTGACAAGAACAGTAGTTCGTCTTCAGTCCAACACTGTACTTGCTGGGAACAGACTGGAGTGCTATTTGCACTGTGAATGGCAATGGGAGCGCAATAGTTACTTTCCTTACCAGAAAACAACTCTTGTTTGTAGAACCAGAAACTGCATGTGATTCAATTGCATTTAGGACTAGGAAACAAACACTAGCTTGCCTTACAAGAAACACACTCTGCTTTTGAGAAAAGAGCACTCTTCTACTCTACTGTGTTTCCTACGGGGTCCGAACAGTGAGCTTGCTCAGAACAAAACAACTGTGCTTCCTACTCACATGGGCCATATAGTTCACCTCTGCTTAGGAAACTGAAAAGAACAGTAGATTCTATTCAGTCCAATACACTGTACTTGCTGGGAACAGACTCGAGTGCTATTTGCAATGTGTATGGCAATGGGAGCACAATAGTTGACTCGTCTTACCAGAAAACAACTCTTGCTCATAGGACAAAAAACTGCATGTGAATCAACTCCATTTAGGACTGGGAAACAAACTCTAGCTCGCCTTACAAGAAACACACTCTGCTTTTGAGAAAAGAGCACTCTTCTACTCTACTGTGTTTCCCATAGGGCCAGAACGGTGAGATTACTCAGAACAAAAAAACTGTGCTTCCTACACACACGGGCCATATCTAGTTCAACTCTGCTTAGGAAACTGACAAGAACAGTAGCTCCTCTTCAGACCAATACACTGTACCTGCTGGCATCAGACGCGAGTGCTATTTGCACTGTGTATGGCAATGGGAGCGCAATAGTGACTTTCCTTACCAGAAAACAACTCTTGCTGGTAGGACCAAAAACTGCATGCGATTCAACTCCATTTAGGACTGGGAAAAAAATGCTAACTTGCCTTACAAGAAACACACTCTGCTTTTGAGAAAAGAGCACTCTTCTACACTACTGTGTTTCCTATAGGGCCAGAACAGTGAGCTTGCTCAGAACATAATAACTATGCTTCCTACACACACGGGCCATATCTAGTTCAACTCTGCTTAGGAACCTGACAAGAACAGTAGATCCCCTTTAGTCCAATACTCTGTACTCGCTGGGAACAGACGCCAGTGCTACTTGTCCTGTGCATGGCAATGGCAGCGCAATAGTGACTATTCTTACCATAAAACAACTGTTGCTCGTAGGACCAGAAACTGCATGTGTTTCAACTCCATTTAGGACTGGGAAACAAACGCTACTTCGCCTTACAAGAAACACACTCTGCTTTAGAAAAAAGAGCACTCTTCTACTCTACTGTGTTTCCTATAGGGCCAGAACAGTGAGCTTGCTCAGGACAAAAGAAATGTGCTTCCTACACACGGGCCATACCTAGTTCAACTCTGCTTAGGAAACTGACAAGAACAGTAGCTCCTCTTCAGTCCGATACACTGTACTTGCTGGGAACAGACGCGAGTGCTATTTGCACTGCATATGGCAAAGGGAGCGCAATAGGGACTTTCCTTACCAGAAAACAACTCTTGCTCGTAGGACCAGAATGTGCATGTGATTCAACTCCATTTAGGACTGGGAAACAAATGCTACCTCGCCTTACATGAAACACACTCTGCTTTTGAGAAAAGAGCACTCTTCTACTCTACTGTGTTTCCTATGGGATCCAAACAGTGAGCTTGCTCAGAACAAAAGAACTGTGCTTCCTACACACATGGGCCATATCTAGTTGAAATCTGCTTAGGAAACTAAAAAGAACAGTAGATCCTCTTCAGTCCAATACACTGTACTAGCTGGGAACAGACACGAGTGCTATTTGCACTTTGTAGGGCAATTGGAGCAAAATAGTGTCTCGTCTTACCAGAAAACAACTCTTGCTCATAGGACAAAAAACTGCATTTGACTCAACTACATTTAGGACTGGGAAACAAACTCTAGCTCGCCTTACAAGAAACACACTCTGCTTTTGAGAAAAGAACACTCTTTTAATCTACTGTGTTTCCCATAGGGCCAGAACAATGAGCTTGCTCAGAACAAAAGAACTGTGCTTCAATCACACACGGGGCATATCTAGTTCAACTCTGCTTAGGAAACTGACAAGAACAGTAGCTCCTCTTCAGTCCAATACACTGTACTTGCTAGGAACAGACGGGACTGCTATTTGCACTGAGTATGGCAATGGGAGTGCAATAGTGACTTTTCTTACCAGAAAACAACTCTTGCTCGTAGGACCAGAAACTGCATGTGATTCAACTCCATTTAGGACTGGGAAACAAACGCTAGCTCGCCTTACAAGAAACACAGTCTGCTTTTGAGAAAAGAGCACTCTTCTACTCTACTGTGTTTCCTATAGGGTCCAAACAGTGAGCTTGCTCAGAACAAAAAAAAATTGTGCTTCCTACACACATGGGCCATATCTAGTTCAAGTCTGCTTAGGAACCTGACAAGAACAGTAGATCCTCTTCAGTCCAATACACTGTACTTGCTGGCAACAGACGCCAGTGCTATTTGTCCTGTTTATGGCAATGGCAGCGCAATAGTGACTTTCCTTACCAAAAAACAACTCTTGCTCATAGTACCAGAAACTTCATGGGATTCAACTCCATTTAGGACTGGGAAACAAACGCTAGCTCGCCTTACAAGAAACACACTCTGCTTTAGAGAAAGGAGCACTCTTCTAGTCTACTGTGTTTCCTATGGGGTCCAAACAGTGAGCTTGCTCAGAACAAAAGAACTGTGCTTCCTACACGCACGGACCATATCTAGTTCAACTCTGCTTAGAAACCTGACAAGAACAGTAGCTCCTCTTCAGTCCAACACTGTACTTGCTGGGAACAGACGCGAGTGCTATTTGCACTGTGTATGGCAATGGGAGCACAATAGTGACTTTCCTAACCAGAAAACAACTCTTGTTCGTAGGACCAGAAACTGCATGTGATTCAACTCCATTTAGGACTAGGAAACAAACGCTAGATTGCCCTACAAGAAACACACTCTGCTTTAGAGAAAAGACCTCTCTTCTACTCTACTGTGTCCTAAAGGGCCAGAACAGTGAGCTTGCTCAGAACATAAGAACTGAGCTTCCTACACACACGGGCCATATCTAGTTCAACTCTGCTTAGGAAACTGACAAGAACAGTAGCTCCTCTTCAATCCGATACACTGTACTTGCTGGGATCAGACGCGAGTGCTATTTGCACTGTGTATGAAAATGGGAGCGCAATAGTGACTTTCCTTACCAGAAAACATCTATTGCTCGTAGGACCAGAAACTGCATGTGATTCAACTCCATTTAGGACTGGGAAACAAACGCAAGCTTACCTTACAAGAAACACACTATGCTTTTGAGAAAAGAGCACTCTTCTACTCTACTGTGTTTCCTATAGGGCCAGAACAGTGAGCTTGCTCAGAAAAAAAGAACTGTACTTCCTACATACACGGGCCATATCTAGTTCAACTCTGCTTAGGAAACTGAGAAGAAAAGTAGCTCCTTTTCAGTCCAATACACTGTACTTGCAGGGAATAGACGGGAGGGCTATTTGCACTGTGTATGGCAATGGCAGCGCAATAGTGACTTTCCTTACCAGAAAACAACTCTTCCTCATAGGACCAGAAACGGCATGATATTCTACTCCATTTAGGACTGGGAAACAAACGCTAGCTCGCCTTACAAGAAACACACTCTGCTTTAGAGAAAGGAGCACTCTTCTACTCTACTGTGTTTCCTATGGGGTCCAAATAGTGAGCTTGCTCAGAACAAAAGAACTGTGCTTCCTACACACACGGACCATATGTAGTTCAACTCTGCTTAGGAACCTGACAAAAACAGTAGCTCCTCTTCAGTCCAACACTGTACTTGCAGGGAACAGACGCGAGTGCTATTTGCACTGTGTATGGCAATGGGCGCGCAATAGTGACTTTCCTTACCATAAAACAACTCTTGTGCGTAGGACCAGAAACTGCATGTGATTCAATTCCATTTAGGACTAGGAAACAAACGCTAGCTTGCCCTACAAGAAACACACTCTGCTTTAGAGAAAAGAACACTCTTCTACTCTACTGTGTTTAATCTAGGGCCAGAACAGTGAGCTTGCTCAGAACATAAGAACTGAGCTTCCTACGCACACGGGCCATATCTAGTTAAACTCTGCTTAGGAAACTGACAAGAACAGTAGCTCCTCTTCAGTCCGATACACTGTACTTGCTGGGAACAGATGCCAGGGCTATTTGCACTGTGTATGGCAATGGGAGCACAATAGTGACTCGCCTTACCAGAAAACAACTCTTGCTCGTAGGACAAAAAACTGCATGTGACTCAACTCCATTTAGGACTGGGAAACAAACTCTAGCTCGCCTTACAAGAAACACACTCCGCTTTTGAGAAAAGAGCACTCATCTGCTCTAATGTGTTTCCCATAGGGCCAGAACGGTGAACTTGCTCAGAACAAAAGAACTGTGCTTCCTACACACACGGGGCATATCTAGTTCAACTCTGCTTAGGAAACTGACAAGAACAGTAGCTCCTCTTCAGTCCAATACACTGTACTTGCTGGGAACAGACGCGAGTGCTATTTGCACTGTGTATGGCAATTGGAGCACAATAGTGACTCGTCTTACCAGAAAACAACTCTTGCTCGTAGGACAAAAAACTGCATGTGACTCAACTCCATTTAGGACTGGGAAATAAACTCTAGCTCGCCTTACAAGAAACACACTCTGCTTTTGAGAAAAGAGCACTCTTCTACTCTACTGTGTTTCCCATATGGCCAGAACGGTGAACTTGCTCAGAACAGAAGAACTGTGCTTCCTACACACACGGGGCATATCTAGTTCAACTCTGCTTAAGAAACTGAGAAGAACAGTAGCTCCTCTTCAGTCCAATACACTGTACCTGCTGGCATCAGACGCGAGTGCTATTTGCACTGTGTATGGCAATGGGAGCGCAATAGTGACTTTCCTTACCAGAAAACAACTCTTGCTCGTAGGACCAGAAACTGCATGGGATTCAACTCCATTTAGGACTGGGAAAAAAACGCTAGCTTGCCTTACAAGAAACACACTCTGCTTTTGAGAAAAGAGCACTCTTCTACACTACTGTGTTTCCTATAGGGCCAGAACAGTGAGCTTGCTCAGAACATAATAACTATGCTTCCTACACACACGGGCCATATCTAGTTCAACTCTGCTTAGGAACCTGAAAAGAACAGTAGATCCCCTTTAGTCCAATACACTGTACTTGCTGGGAACAGACGCCAGTGCTATTTGTCCTGTGTATGGCAATGGCAGCGCAATAGTGACTTTCTATACCAGAAAACAACTCTTGCTCATAGTACCAGAAACTTCATGGAATTCAACTCCATTTAGGACTAGGAAACAAACGCTAGCTCGCCTTACAAGAAACACACTCTGCTTTAGAGAAAGGAGCACTCTTCTAGTCTACTGTGTTTCCTATAGGGCCAGAACAGTGAGCTTGCTCAGAACATAATAACTATGCTTCCTACACACACGGGCCATATCTAGTTCAACTCTGCTTAGGAACCTGACAAGAACAGTAGATCCCCTTTAGTCCAATATACTGTACTTGCAGCTAACAGACGCCAGTGCTATTTGTCCTGTGTATCGCAATGGCAGCGCAATAGTGACTATTCTTACCATAAAACAACTCTTGCTCGTAGGACCAGAAACTGCGTGTGTTTCAACTCCATTTAGGACTGGGAAACAAAAGCTAGCTCGCCTTACAAGAAACACACTCTGCTTTAGAGAAAAGAGCACTCTTCTACTCTACTGTGTTTCCTATGGGGTCCAAACAGTGAGCTTGCTCAGAACAAAAAAAATTGTGCTTCCTACACCCACGGCCATATCTAGTTCAAGTCTGCTTAGGAACCTGACGAGAACAGTAGATCCTCTTCAGTCCAATACACTGTACTTGCTGGCAACAGACGCCAGTGCTATTTGTCCTGTGTATGGCAATGGCAGCGCAATAGTGACTTTCCTTACCAGAAAACAACTCTTGCTCATAGTACCAGAAACTGCATGCGATTCAACTCCATTTAGGACTGGGAAAAAAACGCTACCTCGCCTTACAAGAAACACACTCTGCTTTTGAGGAAGAAGCACTCTTCTAGTCTACTGTGTTTCCTATGGGGTGCAAACAGTGAGCTTGCTCAGAACAAAAGAACTGTGCTTCCTACACACACAGACCATATGTAGTTCAACTCTGCTTAGGAACCTGACAAGAACAGTAGCTCCTCTTCAGTCCAACACTGTACTTGCTGGGAACAGACGCGAGTGCTATTTGCACTGTGTATGGCAATGGGAGCACAATAGTGACTATCCTTACCAGAAAACAACTCTTGTTCGTAGGACCAGAAACTGCATGTGATTCAACTCCATTTAGGACTAGGAAACAAACGCTAGCTTTCCCTACAAGAAACACACTCTGCTTTAGAGAAAAGAGGACTCTTCTACTCTACTGTGTTTCCTAAAGGGCCAGAACAGTGAGTTTGCTCAGAACATAAGAACTGAGCTTCCAACACACACAGGCCATATCTAGTTAAACTCTGCTTAGGAAACTGACAAGAACAGTAGCTCCTCTTCAGTCCGATACACTGTACTTGCTGGGAACAGACGCCAGTGCTATTTGCACTGTGTATGGCAATGGGAGTGCAATAGTGACTTTCCTTACCAGAACACAACTCTTGCTCGTAGGACCAGAAACTGCATGGGATTCAACTCCATTTAGGACTGGGAAAAAAACGCTAGCTTGCCTTACAAGAAACACACTCTGCTTTTGAGAAAAGAGCACTCTTCTACACTACTGTGTTTCCTATAGGGCCAGAACAGTGAGCTTGCTCAGAACATAATAACTATGCTTCCTACACACACGGGCCATATCTAGTTCAACTCTGCTTAGGAACCTGAAAAGAACAGTAGATCCCCTTTAGTCCAATACACTGTACTTGCTGGGAACAGACGCCAGTGCTATTTGTCCTGTGTATGGCAATGGCAGCGCAATAGTGACTTTCTATACCAGAAAACAACTCTTGCTCATAGTACCAGAAACTTCATGGAATTCAACTCCATTTAGGACTAGGAAACAAACGCTAGCTCGCCTTACAAGAAACACACTCTGCTTTAGAGAAAGGAGCACTCTTCTAGTCTACTGTGTTTCCTATAGGGCCAGAACAGTGAGCTTGCTCAGAACATAATAACTATGCTTCCTACACACACGGGCCATATCTAGTTCAACTCTGCTTAGGAACCTGACAAGAACAGTAGATCCCCTTTAGTCCAATATACTGTACTTGCAGCTAACAGACGCCAGTGCTATTTGTCCTGTGTATCGCAATGGCAGCGCAATAGTGACTATTCTTACCATAAAACAACTCTTGCTCGTAGGACCAGAAACTGCGTGTGTTTCAACTCCATTTAGGACTGGGAAACAAAAGCTAGCTCGCCTTACAAGAAACACACTCTGCTTTAGAGAAAAGAGCACTCTTCTACTCTACTGTGTTTCCTATGGGGTCCAAACAGTGAGCTTGCTCAGAACAAAAAAAATTGTGCTTCCTACACCCACGGCCATATCTAGTTCAAGTCTGCTTAGGAACCTGACGAGAACAGTAGATCCTCTTCAGTCCAATACACTGTACTTGCTGGCAACAGACGCCAGTGCTATTTGTCCTGTGTATGGCAATGGCAGCGCAATAGTGACTTTCCTTACCAGAAAACAACTCTTGCTCATAGTACCAGAAACTGCATGCGATTCAACTCCATTTAGGACTGGGAAAAAAACGCTACCTCGCCTTACAAGAAACACACTCTGCTTTTGAGGAAGAAGCACTCTTCTAGTCTACTGTGTTTCCTATGGGGTGCAAACAGTGAGCTTGCTCAGAACAAAAGAACTGTGCTTCCTACACACACAGACCATATGTAGTTCAACTCTGCTTAGGAACCTGACAAGAACAGTAGCTCCTCTTCAGTCCAACACTGTACTTGCTGGGAACAGACGCGAGTGCTATTTGCACTGTGTATGGCAATGGGAGCACAATAGTGACTATCCTTACCAGAAAACAACTCTTGTTCGTAGGACCAGAAACTGCATGTGATTCAACTCCATTTAGGACTAGGAAACAAACGCTAGCTTTCCCTACAAGAAACACACTCTGCTTTAGAGAAAAGAGGACTCTTCTACTCTACTGTGTTTCCTAAAGGGCCAGAACAGTGAGTTTGCTCAGAACATAAGAACTGAGCTTCCAACACACACAGGCCATATCTAGTTAAACTCTGCTTAGGAAACTGACAAGAACAGTAGCTCCTCTTCAGTCCGATACACTGTACTTGCTGGGAACAGACGCCAGTGCTATTTGCACTGTGTATGGCAATGGGAGTGCAATAGTGACTTTCCTTACCAGAACACAACTCTTGCTCATAAGACCAGAAACTGCAAGTGATTCAACTCCATTTATGACTGGGAAACAAACGCTACCTCGCCTTACATGAAACACACTCTGCTTTTGAGAAAAGAGCACTCTTCTACTCTACTGTGTTTCCTATGGGGTCCGAACAGTGAGCTTGCTCAGAACAAAAGAACTGTGCTTCCTACACACATGGGCCATATCTAGTTCAACTCTGCTTAGGAACCTGACAAGAACAGTAGATCCCCTTTAGTCCAATACACTGTACTTGCTGGGAACAGACGCCAGTGCTATTTTCCTGTGTATGGCAATAGCAGCGCAATAGTGACTATTCTTACCATAAAACAATGCTTGCTCGTAGGACCAGAAACTGCATGTGTTTCAACTCCATTTAGGACTGGTAAACAAACGCTAGCTCGCCTTACAAGAAACACACTCTGCTTTAGAGAAAAGAGCACTCTTCTACTCTACTGTGTTTCCTATAGGGCCAGAACGGTGAGCTTGCTCAGAACAAAAGAACTGTGCTTCCTACACACATGGGCCATATCTAGTTTACCTCTGCTTAGGAACTTGACAAGAACAGTAGTTCGTCTTCAGTCCAACACTGTACTTGCTGGAAACAGACTGGAGTGCTATTTGCACTGTGAATGGCAATGGGAGCGCAATAGTTACTTTCCTTACCAGAAAACAACTCTTGTTTGTAGAACCAGAAACTGCATGTGATTCAATTGCATTTAGGACTAGGAAACAAACACTAGCTTGCCTTACAAGAAACACACTCTGCTTTTGAGAAAAGAGCACTCTTCTACTCTACTGTGTTTCCTACGGGGTCCGAACAGTGAGCTTGCTCAGAACAAAACAACTGTGCTTCCTACTCACATGGGCCATATAGTTCACCTCTGCTTAGGAAACTGAAAAGAACAGTAGATTCTATTCAGTCCAATACACTGTACTTGCTGGGAACAGACTCGAGTGCTATTTGCAATGTGTATGGCAATGGGAGCACAATAGTTGACTCGTCTTACCAGAAAACAACTCTTGCTCATAGGACAAAAAACTGCATGTGAATCAACTCCATTTAGGACTGGGAAACAAACTCTAGCTCGCCTTACAAGAAACACACTCTGCTTTTGAGAAAAGAGCACTCTTCTACTCTACTGTGTTTCCCATAGGGCCAGAACGGTGAGATTACTCAGAACAAAAAAACTGTGCTTCCTACACACACGGGCCATATCTAGTTCAACTCTGCTTAGGAAACTGACAAGAACAGTAGCTCCTCTTCAGACCAATACACTGTACCTGCTGGCATCAGACGCGAGTGCTATTTGCACTGTGTATGGCAATGGGAGCGCAATAGTGACTTTCCTTACCAGAAAACAACTCTTGCTGGTAGGACCAAAAACTGCATGCGATTCAACTCCATTTAGGACTGGGAAAAAAATGCTAACTTGCCTTACAAGAAACACACTCTGCTTTTGAGAAAAGAGCACTCTTCTACACTACTGTGTTTCCTATAGGGCCAGAACAGTGAGCTTGCTCAGAACATAATAACTATGCTTCCTACACACACGGGCCATATCTAGTTCAACTCTGCTTAGGAACCTGACAAGAACAGTAGATCCCCTTTAGTCCAATACTCTGTACTCGCTGGGAACAGACGCCAGTGCTACTTGTCCTGTGCATGGCAATGGCAGCGCAATAGTGACTATTCTTACCATAAAACAACTGTTGCTCGTAGGACCAGAAACTGCATGTGTTTCAACTCCATTTAGGACTGGGAAACAAACGCTACTTCGCCTTACAAGAAACACACTCTGCTTTAGAAAAAAGAGCACTCTTCTACTCTACTGTGTTTCCTATAGGGCCAGAACAGTGAGCTTGCTCAGGACAAAAGAAATGTGCTTCCTACACACGGGCCATACCTAGTTCAACTCTGCTTAAGAAACTGACAAGAACAGTAGCTCCTCTTCAGTCCGATACACTGTACTTGCTGGGAACAGACGCGAGTGCTATTTGCACTGCATATGGCAAAGGGAGCGCAATAGGGACTTTCCTTACCAGAAAACAACTCTTGCTCGTAGGACCAGAATGTGCATGTGATTCAACTCCATTTAGGACTGGGAAACAAATGCTACCTCGCCTTACATGAAACACACTCTGCTTTTGAGAAAAGAGCACTCTTCTACTCTACTGTGTTTCCTATGGGGTCCAAACAGTGAGCTTGCTCAGAACAAAAGAACTGTGCTTCCTACACACATGGGCCATATCTAGTTGAAATCTGCTTAGGAAACTAAAAAGAACAGTAGATCCTCTTCAGTCCAATACACTGTACTAGCTGGGAACAGACACGAGTGCTATTTGCACTTTGTAGGGCAATTGGAGCAAAATAGTGTCTCGTCTTACCAGAAAACATCTCTTGCTCATAGGACAAAAAACTGCATTTGACTCAACTACATTTAGGACTGGGAAACAAACTCTAGCTCGCCTTACAAGAAACACACTCTGCTTTTGAGAAAAGAACACTCTTTTAATCTACTGTGTTTCCCATAGGGCCAGAACAATGAGCTTGCTCAGAACAAAAGAACTGTGCTTCAATCACACACGGGGCATATCTAGTTCAACTCTGCTTAGGAAACTGACAAGAACAGTAGCTCCTCTTCAGTCCAATACACTGTACTTGCTAGGAACAGACGGGACTGCTATTTGCACTGAGTATGGCAATGGGAGTGCAATAGTGACTTTTCTTACCAGAAAACAACTCTTGCTCGTAGGACCAGAAACTGCATGTGATTCAACTCCATTTAGGACTGGGAAACAAACGCTAGCTCGCCTTACAAGAAACACAGTCTGCTTTTGAGAAAAGAGCACTCTTCTACTCTACTGTGTTTCCTATAGGGTCCAAACAGTGAGCTTGCTCAGAACAAAAAAAAATTGTGCTTCCTACACACATGGGCCATATCTAGTTCAAGTCTGCTTAGGAACCTGACAAGAACAGTAGATCCTCTTCAGTCCAATACACTGTACTTGCTGGCAACAGACGCCAGTGCTATTTGTCCTGTTTATGGCAATGGCAGCGCAATAGTGACTTTCCTTACCAAAAAACAACTCTTGCTCATAGTACCAGAAACTTCATGGGATTCAACTCCATTTAGGACTGGGAAACAAACGCTAGCTCGCCTTACAAGAAACACACTCTGCTTTAGAGAAAGGAGCACTCTTCTAGTCTACTGTGTTTCCTATGGGGTCCAAACAGTGAGCTTGCTCAGAACAAAAGAACTGTGCTTCCTACACGCACCGACCATATCTAGTTCAACTCTGCTTAGAAACCTGACAAGAACAGTAGCTCCTCTTCAGTCCAACACTGTACTTGCTGGGAACAGACGCGAGTGCTATTTGCACTGTGTATGGCAATGGGAGCACAATAGTGACTTTCCTAACCAGAAAACAACTCTTGTTCGTAGGACCAGAAACTGCATGTGATTCAACTCCATTTAGGACTAGGAAACAAACGCTAGATTGCCCTACAAGAAACACACTCTGCTTTAGAGAAAAGACCTCTCTTCTACTCTACTGTGTCCTAAAGGGCCAGAACAGTGAGCTTGCTCAGAACATAAGAACTGAGCTTCCTACACACACGGGCCATATCTAGTTCAACTCTGCTTAGGAAACTGACAAGAACAGTAGCTCCTCTTCAATCCGATACACTGTACTTGCTGGGATCAGACGCGAGTGCTATTTGCACTGTGTATGAAAATGGGAGCGCAATAGTGACTTTCCTTACCAGAAAACATCTATTGCTCGTAGGACCAGAAACTGCATGTGATTCAACTCCATTTAGGACTGGGAAACAAACGCAAGCTTACCTTACAAGAAACACACTATGCTTTTGAGAAAAGAGCACTCTTCTACTCTACTGTGTTTCCTATAGGGCCAGAACAGTGAGCTTGCTCAGAAAAAAAGAACTGTACTTCCTACATACACGGGCCATATCTAGTTCAACTCTGCTTAGGAAACTGAGAAGAAAAGTAGCTCCTTTTCAGTCCAATACACTGTACTTGCAGGGAATAGACGGGAGGGCTATTTGCACTGTGTATGGCAATGGCAGCGCAATAGTGACTTTCCTTACCAGAAAACAACTCTTCCTCATAGGACCAGAAACGGCATGATATTCTACTCCATTTAGGACTGGGAAACAAACGCTAGCTCGCCTTACAAGAAACACACTCTGCTTTAGAGAAAGGAGCACTCTTCTACTCTACTGTGTTTCCTATGGGGTCCAAATAGTGAGCTTGCTCAGAACAAAAGAACTGTGCTTCCTACACACACGGACCATATGTAGTTCAACTCTGCTTAGGAACCTGACAAAAACAGTAGCTCCTCTTCAGTCCAACACTGTACTTGCAGGGAACAGACGCGAGTGCTATTTGCACTGTGTATGGCAATGGGCGCGCAATAGTGACTTTCCTTACCATAAAACAACTCTTGTGCGTAGGACCAGAAACTGCATGTGATTCAATTCCATTTAGGACTAGGAAACAAACGCTAGCTTGCCCTACAAGAAACACACTCTGCTTTAGAGAAAAGAACACTCTTCTACTCTACTGTGTTTCCTATAGGGCCAGAACAGTGAGCTTGCTCAGAACATAAGAACTGAGCTTCCTACGCACACGGGCCATATCTAGTTAAACTCTGCTTAGGAAACTGACAAGAACAGTAGCTCCTCTTCAGTCCGATACACTGTACTTGCTGGGAACAGATGCCAGGGCTATTTGCACTGTGTATGGCAATGGGAGCACAATAGTGACTCGCCTTACCAGAAAACAACTCTTGCTCGTAGGACAAAAAACTGCATGTGACTCAACTCCATTTAGGACTGGGAAACAAACTCTAGCTCGCCTTACAAGAAACACACTCCGCTTTTGAGAAAAGAGCACTCATCTGCTCTAATGTGTTTCCCATAGGGCCAGAACGGTGAACTTGCTCAGAACAAAGAACTGTGCTTCCTACACACACGGGGCATATCTAGTTCAACTCTGCTTAGGAAACTGACAAGAACAGTAGCTCCTCTTCAGTCCAATACACTGTACTTGCTGGGAACAGACGCGAGTGCTATTTGCACTGTGTATGGCAATTGGAGCACAATAGTGACTCGTCTTACCAGAAAACAACTCTTGCTCGTAGGACAAAAAACTGCATGTGACTCAACTCCATTTAGGACTGGGAAATAAACTCTAGCTCGCCTTACAAGAAACACACTCTGCTTTTGAGAAAAGAGCACTCTTCTACTCTACTGTGTTTCCCATATGGCCAGAACGGTGAACTTGCTCAGAACAGAAGAACTGTGCTTCCTACACACACGGGGCATATCTAGTTCAACTCTGCTTAAGAAACTGAGAAGAACAGTAGCTCCTCTTCAGTCCGATACACTGTACCTGCTGGCATCAGACGCGAGTGCTATTTGCACTGTGTATGGCAATGGGAGCGCAATAGTGACTTTCCTTACCAGAAAACAACTCTTGCTCGTAGGACCAGAAACTGCATGGGATTCAACTCCATTTAGGACTGGGAAAAAAACGCTAGCTTGCCTTACAAGAAACACACTCTGCTTTTGAGAAAAGAGCACTCTTCTACACTACTGTGTTTCCTATAGGGCCAGAACAGTGAGCTTGCTCAGAACATAATAACTATGCTTCCTACACACACGGGCCATATCTAGTTCAACTCTGCTTAGGAACCTGAAAAGAACAGTAGATCCCCTTTAGTCCAATACACTGTACTTGCTGGGAACAGACGCCAGTGCTATTTGTCCTGTGTATGGCAATGGCAGCGCAATAGTGACTTTCTATACCAGAAAACAACTCTTGCTCATAGTACCAGAAACTTCATGGAATTCAACTCCATTTAGGACTAGGAAACAAACGCTAGCTCGCCTTACAAGAAACACACTCTGCTTTAGAGAAAGGAGCACTCTTCTAGTCTACTGTGTTTCCTATAGGGCCAGAACAGTGAGCTTGCTCAGAACATAATAACTGTTCTTCCTACACACACGGGCCATATCTAGTTCAACTCTGCTTAGGAACCTGACAAGAACAGTAGATCCCCTTTAGTCCAATATACTGTACTTGCAGCTAACAGACGCCAGTGCTATTTGTCCTGTGTATCGCAATGGCAGCGCAATAGTGACTATTCTTACCATAAAACAACTCTTGCTCGTAGGACCAGAAACTGCGTGTGTTTCAACTCCATTTAGGACTGGGAAACAAAAGCTAGCTCGCCTTACAAGAAACACACTCTGCTTTAGAGAAAAGAGCACTCTTCTACTCTACTGTGTTTCCTATGGGGTCCAAACAGTGAGCTTGCTCAGAACAAAAAAAATTGTGCTTCCTACACCCACGGCCATATCTAGTTCAAGTCTGCTTAGGAACCTGACGAGAACAGTAGATCCTCTTCAGTCCAATACACTGTACTTGCTGGCAACAGACGCCAGTGCTATTTGTCCTGTGTATGGCAATGGCAGCGCAATAGTGACTTTCCTTACCATAAAACAACTCTTGCTCATAGTACCAGAAACTGCATGCGATTCAACTCCATTTAGGACTGGGAAAAAAACGCTACCTCGCCTTACAAGAAACACACTCTGCTTTTGAGGAAGAAGCACTCTTCTAGTCTACTGTGTTTCCTATGGGGTGCAAACAGTGAGCTTGCTCAGAACAAAAGAACTGTGCTTCCTACACACACAGACCATATGTAGTTCAACTCTGCTTAGGAACCTGACAAGAACAGTAGCTCCTCTTCAGTCCAACACTGTACTTGCTGGGAACAGACGCGAGTGCTATTTGCACTGTGTATGGCAATGGGAGCACAATAGTGACTATCCTTACCAGAAAACAACTCTTGTTCGTAGGACCAGAAACTGCATGTGATTCAACTCCATTTAGGACTAGGAAACAAACGCTAGCTTTCCCTACAAGAAACACACTCTGCTTTAGAGAAAAGAGGACTCTTCTACTCTACTGTGTTTCCTAAAGGGCCAGAACAGTGAGTTTGCTCAGAACATAAGAACTGAGCTTCCAACACACACAGGCCATATCTAGTTAAACTCTGCTTAGGAAACTGACAAGAACAGTAGCTCCTCTTCAGTCCGATACACTGTACTTGCTGGGAACAGACGCCAGTGCTATTTGCACTGTGTATGGCAATGGGAGTGCAATAGTGACTTTCCTTACCAGAACACAACTCTTGCTCATAAGACCAGAAACTGCAAGTGATTCAACTCCATTTATGACTGGGAAACAAACGCTACCTCGCCTTACATGAAACACACTCTGCTTTTGAGAAAAGAGCACTCTTCTACTCTACTGTGTTTCCTATGGGGTCCGAACAGTGAGCTTGCTCAGAACAAAAGAACTGTGCTTCCTACACACACGGGCCATATCTAGTTCAACTCTGCTTAGGAACCTGACAAGAACAGTAGATCCCCTTTAGTCCAATACACTGTACTTGCTGGGAACAGACGCCAGTGCTATTTTCCTGTGTATGGCAATAGCAGCGCAATAGTGACTATTCTTACCATAAAACAATGCTTGCTCGTAGGACCAGAAACTGCATGTGTTTCAACTCCATTTAGGACTGGTAAACAAACGCTAGCTCGCCTTACAAGAAACACACTCTGCTTTAGAGAAAAGAGCACTCTTCTACTCTACTGTGTTTCCTATAGGGCCAGAACGGTGAGCTTGCTCAGAACAAAAGAACTGTGCTTCCTACACACATGGGCCATATCTAGTTTACCTCTGCTTAGGAACTTGACAAGAACAGTAGTTCGTCTTCAGTCCAACACTGTACTTGCTGGAAACAGACTGGAGTGCTATTTGCACTGTGAATGGCAATGGGAGCGCAATAGTTACTTTCCTTACCAGAAAACAACTCTTGTTTGTAGAACCAGAAACTGCATGTGATTCAATTGCATTTAGGACTAGGAAACAAACACTAGCTTGCCTTACAAGAAACACACTCTGCTTTTGAGAAAAGAGCACTCTTCTACTCTACTGTGTTTCCTACGGGGTCCGAACAGTGAGCTTGCTCAGAACAAAACAACTGTGCTTCCTACTCACATGGGCCATATAGTTCACCTCTGCTTAGGAAACTGAAAAGAACAGTAGATTCTATTCAGTCCAATACACTGTACTTGCTGGGAACAGACTCGAGTGCTATTTGCAATGTGTATGGCAATGGGAGCACAATAGTTGACTCGTCTTACCAGAAAACAACTCTTGCTCATAGGACAAAAAACTGCATGTGAATCAACTCCATTTAGGACTGGGAAACAAACTCTAGCTCGCCTTACAAGAAACACACTCTGCTTTTGAGAAAAGAGCACTCTTCTACTCTACTGTGTTTCCCATAGGGCCAGAACGGTGAGATTACTCAGAACAAAAAAACTGTGCTTCCTACACACACGGGCCATATCTAGTTCAACTCTGCTTAGGAAACTGACAAGAACAGTAGCTCCTCTTCAGACCAATACACTGTACCTGCTGGCATCAGACGCGAGTGCTATTTGCACTGTGTATGGCAATGGGAGCGCAATAGTGACTTTCCTTACCAGAAAACAACTCTTGCTCGTAGGACCAAAAACTGCATGGGATTCAACTCCATTTAGGACTGGGAAAAAAACGCTAACTTGCCTTACAAGAAACACACTCTGCTTTTGAGAAAAGAGCACTCTTCTACACTACTGTGTTTCCTATAGGGCCAGAACAGTGAGCTTGCTCAGAACATAATAACTATGCTTCCTACACACACGGGCCATATCTAGTTCAACTCTGCTTAGCAACCTGACAAGAACAGTAGATCCCCTTTAGTCCAATAATCTGTACTTGCTGGGAACAGACGCCAGTGCTACTTGTCCTGTGTATGGCAATGGCAGCGCAATAGTGACTATTCTTACCATAAAACAACTGTTGCTCGTAGGACCAGAAACTGTATGTGTTTCAACTCCATTTAGGACTGGGAAACAAACGCTACTTCGCCTTACAAGAAACACACTCTGCTTTAGAAAAAAGAGCACTCTTCTACTCTACTGTGTTTCCTATAGGGCCAGAACAGTGAGCTTGCTCAGGACAAAAGAAATGTGCTTCCTACACACGGGCCATACCTAGTTCAACTCTGCTTAAGAAACTGACAAGAACAGTAGCTCCTCTTCAGTCCGATACACTGTACTTGCTGGGAACAGACGCGAGTGCTATTTGCACTGTATATGGCAAAGGGAGCGCAATAGGGACTTTCCTTACCAGAAAACAACTCTTGCTCGTAGGACCAGAATGTGCATGTGATTCAACTCCATTTAGGACTGGGAAACAAATGCTACCTCGCCTTACATGAAACACACTCTGCTTTTGAGAAAAGAGCACTCTTCTTCTCTACTGTGTTTCCTATGGGGTCCAAACAGTGAGCTTGCTCAGAACAAAAGAACTGTGCTTCCTACACACATGGGCCATATCTAGTTCAAATCTGCTTAGGAAACTAAAAAGAACAGTAGATCCTCTTCAGTCCAATACACTGTACTAGCTGGGAACAGACACGAGTGCTATTTGCACTTTGTAGGGCAATTGGAGCAAAATAGTGTCTCGTCTTACCAGAAAACAACTCTTGCTCATAGGACAAAAAACTGCATTTGACTCAACTACATTTAGAACTGGGAAACAAACTCTAGCTCGCCTTACAAGAAACACACTCTGCTTTTGAGAAAAGAACACTCTTTTAATCTACTGTGTTTCCCATAGGGCCAGAACAATGAGCTTGCTCAGAACAAAAGAACTGTGCTTCAATCACACACGGGGCATATCTAGTTCAACTCTGCTTAGGAAACTGACAAGAACAGTAGCTCCTCTTCAGTCCAATACACTGTACTTGCTAGGAACAGACGGGACTGCTATTTGCACTGAGTATGGCAATGGGAGTGCAATAGTGACTTTCCTTACCAGAAAACAACTCTTGCGCGTAGGACCAGAAACTGCATGTGATTCAACTCCATTTAGGACTGGGAAACAAACGCTAGCTCGCCTTACAAGAAACACAGTCTGCTTTTGAGAAAAGAGCACTCTTCTACTCTACTGTGTTTCCTATGGGGTTCAAACAGTGAGCTTGCTCAGAACAAAAAAAATTGTGCTTCCTATACACACGGCCATATCTAGTTCAAGTCTGCTTAGGAACCTGACGAGAACAGTAGATCCTCTTCAGTCCAATACACTGTACTTGCTGGCAACAGACGCCAGTGCTATTTGTCCTGTTTATGGCAATGGCAGCGCAATAGTGACTTTTCTTACCAAAAAACAACTCTTGCTCATAGTACCAGAATCTTCATGGGATTCAACTCCATTAAGGACTGGGAAACAAACGCTAGCTCGCCTTACAAGAAACACACTCTGCTTTAGAGAAAGGAGCACTCTTCTAGTCTACTGTGTTTCCTATGGGGTCCAAACAGTGAGCTTGCTCAGAACAAAAGAACTGTGCTTCCTACACGCACGGACCATATCTAGTTCAACTCTGCTTAGAAACCTGACAAGAACAGTAGCTCCTCTTCAGTCCAACACTGTACTTGCTGGGAACAGACGCGAGTGCTATTTGCACTGTGTATGGCAATGGGAGCACAATAGTGACTTTCCTAACCAGAAAACAACTCTTGTTCGTAGGACCAGAAACTGCATGTGATTCAACTCCATTTAGGACTAGGAAACAAACGCTAGATTGCCCTACAAGAAACACACTCTGCTTTAGAGAAAAGACCACTCTTCTACTCTACTGTGTCCTAAAGGGCCAGAACAGTGAGCTTGCTCAGAACATAAGAACTGAGCTTCCTACACACACGGGCCATATCTAGTTCAACTCTGCTTAGGAAACTGACAAGAACAGTAGCTCCTCTTCAATCCGATACACTGTACTTGCTGGGATCAGACGCGAGTGCTATTTGCACTGTGTATGAAAATGGGAGCGCAATAGTGACTTTCCTTACCAGAAAACATCTATTGCTCGTAGGACCAGAAACTGCATGTGATTCAACTCCATTTAGGACTGGGAAACAAACGCAAGCTTACCTTACAAGAAACACACTATGCTTTTGAGAAAAGAGCACTCTTCTACTCTACTGTGTTTCCTATAGGGCCAGAACAGTGAGCTTGCTCAGAAAAAAAGAACTGTACTTCCTACATACACGGGCCATATCTAGTTCAACTCTGCTTAGGAAACTGAGAAGAAAAGTAGCTCCTTTTCAGTCCAATACACTGTACTTGCAGGGAATAGACGGGAGGGCTATTTGCACTGTGTATGGCAATGGCAGCGCAATAGTGACTTTCCTTACCAGAAAACAACTCTTCCTCATAGGACCAGAAACGGCATGATATTCTACTCCATTTAGGACTGGGAAACAAACGCTAGCTCGCCTTACAAGAAACACACTCTGCTTTAGAGAAAGGAGCACTCTTCTACTCTACTGTGTTTCCTATGGGGTCCAAATAGTGAGCTTGCTCAGAACAAAAGAACTGTGCTTCCTACACACACGGACCATATGTAGTTCAACTCTGCTTAGGAACCTGACAAAAACAGTAGCTCCTCTTCAGTCCAACACTGTACTTGCAGGGAACAGACGCGAGTGCTATTTGCACTGTGTATGGCAATGGGCGCGCAATAGTGACTTTCCTTACCATAAAACAACTCTTGTGCGTAGGACCAGAAACTGCATGTGATTCAATTCCATTTAGGACTAGGAAACAAACGCTAGCTTGCCCTACAAGAAACACACTCTGCTTTAGAGAAAAGAACACTCTTCTACTCTACTGTGTTTAATCTAGGGCCAGAACAGTGAGCTTGCTCAGAACATAAGAACTGAGCTTCCTACGCACACGGGCCATATCTAGTTAAACTCTGCTTAGGAAACTGACAAGAACAGTAGCTCCTCTTCAGTCCGATACACTGTACTTGCTGGGAACAGATGCCAGGGCTTTTTGCACTGTGTATGGCAATGGGAGCACAATAGTGACTCGCCTTACCAGAAAACAACTCTTGCTCGTAGGACAAAAAACTGCATGTGACTCAACTCCATTTAGGACTGGGAAACAAACTCTAGCTCGCCTTACAAGAAACACACTCCGCTTTTGAGAAAAGAGCACTCATCTGCTCTAATGTGTTTCCCATAGGGCCAGAACGGTGAACTTGCTCAGAACAAAAGAACTGTGCTTCCTACACACACGGGGCATATCTAGTTCAACTCTGCTTAGGAAACTGACAAGAACAGTAGCTCCTCTTCAGTCCAATACACTGTACTTGCTGGGAACAGACGCGAGTGCTATTTGCACTGTGTATGGCAATTGGAGCACAATAGTGACTCGTCTTACCAGAAAACAACTCTTGCTCGTAGGACAAAAAACTGCATGTGACTCAACTCCATTTAGGACTGGGAAATAAACTCTAGCTCGCCTTACAAGAAACACACTCTGCTTTTGAGAAAAGAGCACTCTTCTACTCTACTGTGTTTCCCATATGGCCAGAACGGTGAACTTGCTCAGAACAGAAGAACTGTGCTTCCTACACACACGGGGCATATCTAGTTCAACTCTGCTTAAGAAACTGAGAAGAACAGTAGCTCCTCTTCAGTCCGATACACTGTACCTGCTGGCATCAGACGCGAGTTCTATTTGCACTGTGTATGGCAATGGGAGCGCAATAGTGACTTTCCTTACCAGAAAACAACTCTTGCTCGTAGGACCAGAAACTGCATGGGATTCAACTCCATTTAGGACTGGGAAAAAAACGCTAGCTTGCCTTACAAGAAACACACTCTGCTTTTGAGAAAAGAGCACTCTTCTACACTACTGTGTTTCCTATAGGGCCAGAACAGTGAGCTTGCTCAGAACATAATAACTATGCTTCCTACACACACGGGCCATATCTAGTTCAACTCTGCTTAGGAACCTGAAAAGAACAGTAGATCCCCTTTAGTCCAATACACTGTACTTGCTGGGAACAGACGCCAGTGCTATTTGTCCTGTGTATGGCAATGGCAGCGCAATAGTGACTTTCTATACCAGAAAACAACTCTTGCTCATAGTACCAGAAACTTCATGGAATTCAACTCCATTTAGGACTAGGAAACAAACGCTAGCTCGCCTTACAAGAAACACACTCTGCTTTAGAGAAAGGAGCACTCTTCTAGTCTACTGTGTTTCCTATAGGGCCAGAACAGTGAGCTTGCTCAGAACATAATAACTGTTCTTCCTACACACACGGGCCATATCTAGTTCAACTCTGCTTAGGAACCTGACAAGAACAGTAGATCCCCTTTAGTCCAATATACTGTACTTGCAGCTAACAGACGCCAGTGCTATTTGTCCTGTGTATCGCAATGGCAGCGCAATAGTGACTATTCTTACCATAAAACAACTCTTGCTCGTAGGACCAGAAACTGCGTGTGTTTCAACTCCATTTAGGACTGGGAAACAAAAGCTAGCTCGCCTTACAAGAAACACACTCTGCTTTAGAGAAAAGAGCACTCTTCTACTCTACTGTGTTTCCTATGGGGTCCAAACAGTGAGCTTGCTCAGAACAAAAAAAATTGTGCTTCCTACACCCACGGCCATATCTAGTTCAAGTCTGCTTAGGAACCTGACGAGAACAGTAGATCCTCTTCAGTCCAATACACTGTACTTGCTGGCAACAGACGCCAGTGCTATTTGTCCTGTGTATGGCAATGGCAGCGCAATAGTGACTTTCCTTACCATAAAACAACTCTTGCTCATAGTACCAGAAACTGCATGCGATTCAACTC
Organism: Peromyscus eremicus; assembly: GCF_949786415.1. NCBI lineage: Eukaryota > Metazoa > Chordata > Mammalia > Rodentia > Cricetidae > Peromyscus > Peromyscus eremicus. The sequence continues at coordinate 130,475 of NW_026734842.1, forward strand.
CATTTAGGACTGGGAAAAAAACGCTACCTCGCCTTACAAGAAACACACTCTGCTTTTGAGGAAGAAGCACTCTTCTAGTCTACTGTGTTTCCTATGGGGTGCAAACAGTGAGCTTGCTCAGAACAAAAGAACTGTGCTTCCTACACACACAGACCATATGTAGTTCAACTCTGCTTAGGAACCTGACAAGAACAGTAGCTCCTCTTCAGTCCAACACTGTACTTGCTGGGAACAGACGCGAGTGCTATTTGCACTGTGTATGGCAATGGGAGCACAATAGTGACTATCCTTACCAGAAAACAACTCTTGTTCGTAGGACCAGAAACTGCATGTGATTCAACTCCATTTAGGACTAGGAAACAAACGCTAGCTTTCCCTACAAGAAACACACTCTGCTTTAGAGAAAAGAGGACTCTTCTACTCTACTGTGTTTCCTAAAGGGCCAGAACAGTGAGTTTGCTCAGAACATAAGAACTGAGCTTCCAACACACACAGGCCATATCTAGTTAAACTCTGCTTAGGAAACTGACAAGAACAGTAGCTCCTCTTCAGTCCGATACACTGTACTTGCTGGGAACAGACGCCAGTGCTATTTGCACTGTGTATGGCAATGGGAGTGCAATAGTGACTTTCCTTACCAGAACACAACTCTTGCTCATAAGACCAGAAACTGCAAGTGATTCAACTCCATTTATGACTGGGAAACAAACGCTACCTCGCCTTACATGAAACACACTCTGCTTTTGAGAAAAGAGCACTCTTCTACTCTACTGTGTTTCCTATGGGGTCCGAACAGTGAGCTTGCTCAGAACAAAAGAACTGTGCTTCCTACACACACGGGCCATATCTAGTTCAACTCTGCTTAGGAACCTGACAAGAACAGTAGATCCCCTTTAGTCCAATACACTGTACTTGCTGGGAACAGACGCCAGTGCTATTTTCCTGTGTATGGCAATAGCAGCGCAATAGTGACTATTCTTACCATAAAACAATGCTTGCTCGTAGGACCAGAAACTGCATGTGTTTCAACTCCATTTAGGACTGGTAAACAAACGCTAGCTCGCCTTACAAGAAACACACTCTGCTTTAGAGAAAAGAGCACTCTTCTACTCTACTGTGTTTCCTATAGGGCCAGAACGGTGAGCTTGCTCAGAACAAAAAAACTGTGCTTCCTACACACATGGGCCATATCTAGTTTACCTCTGCTTAGGAACTTGACAAGAACAGTAGCTCCTCTTCAGTCCAACACTGTACTTGCTGGAAACAGACTGGAGTGCTATTTGCACTGTGAATGGCAATGGGAGCGCAATAGTTACTTTCCTTACCAGAAAACAACTCTTGTTTGTAGAACCAGAAAGTGCATGTGATTCAATTGCATTTAGGACTAGGAAACAAACACTAGCTTGCCTTACAAGAAACACACTCTGCTTTTGAGAAAAGAGCACTCTTCTACTCTACTGTGTTTCCTACGGGGTCCGAACAGTGAGCTTGCTCAGAACAAAACAACTGTGCTTCCTACTCACATGGGCCATATAGTTCACCTCTGCTTAGGAAACTGAAAAGAACAGTAGATTCTATTCAGTCCAATACACTGTACTTGCTGGGAACAGACTCGAGTGCTATTTGCAATGTGTATGGCAATGGGAGCACAATAGTTGACTCGTCTTACCAGAAAACAACTCTTGCTCATAGGACAAAAAACTGCATGTGAATCAACTCCATTTAGGACTGGGAAACAAACTCTAGCTCGCCTTACAAGAAACACACTCTGCTTTTGAGAAAAGAGCACTCTTCTACTCTACTGTGTTTCCCATAGGGCCAGAACGGTGAGATTACTCAGAACAAAAAAACTGTGCTTCCTACACACACGGGCCATATCTAGTTCAACTCTGCTTAGGAAACTGACAAGAACAGTAGCTCCTCTTCAGACCAATACACTGTACCTGCTGGCATCAGACGCGAGTGCTATTTGCACTGTGTATGGCAATGGGAGCGCAATAGTGACTTTCCTTACCAGAAAACAACTCTTGCTCGTAGGACCAAAAACTGCATGGGATTCAACTCCATTTAGGACTGGGAAAAAAACGCTAACTTGCCTTACAAGAAACACACTCTGCTTTTGAGAAAAGAGCACTCTTCTACACTACTGTGTTTCCTATAGGGCCAGAACAGTGAGCTTGCTCAGAACATAATAACTATGCTTCCTACACACACGGGCCATATCTAGTTCAACTCTGCTTAGCAACCTGACAAGAACAGTAGATCCCCTTTAGTCCAATAATCTGTACTTGCTGGGAACAGACGCCAGTGCTACTTGTCCTGTGTATGGCAATGGCAGCGCAATAGTGACTATTCTTACCATAAAACAACTGTTGCTCGTAGGACCAGAAACTGTATGTGTTTCAACTCCATTTAGGACTGGGAAACAAACGCTACTTCGCCTTACAAGAAACACACTCTGCTTTAGAAAAAAGAGCACTCTTCTACTCTACTGTGTTTCCTATAGGGCCAGAACAGTGAGCTTGCTCAGGACAAAAGAAATGTGCTTCCTACACACGGGCCATACCTAGTTCAACTCTGCTTAAGAAACTGACAAGAACAGTAGCTCCTCTTCAGTCCGATACACTGTACTTGCTGGGAACAGACGCGAGTGCTATTTGCACTGTATATGGCAAAGGGAGCGCAATAGGGACTTTCCTTACCAGAAAACAACTCTTGCTCGTAGGACCAGAATGTGCATGTGATTCAACTCCATTTAGGACTGGGAAACAAATGCTACCTCGCCTTACATGAAACACACTCTGCTTTTGAGAAAAGAGCACTCTTCTACTCTACTGTGTTTCCTATGGGGTCCAAACAGTGAGCTTGCTCAGAACAAAAGAACTGTGCTTCCTACACACATGGGCCATATCTAGTTCAAATCTGCTTAGGAAACTAAAAAGAACAGTAGATCCTCTTCAGTCCAATACACTGTACTAGCTGGGAACAGACACGAGTGCTATTTGCACTTTGTAGGGCAATTGGAGCAAAATAGTGTCTCGTCTTACCAGAAAACAACTCTTGCTCATAGGACAAAAAACTGCATTTGACTCAACTACATTTAGGACTGGGAAACAAACTCTAGCTCGCCTTACAAGAAACACACTCTGCTTTTGAGAAAAGAACACTCTTTTAATCTACTGTGTTTCCCATAGGGCCAGAACAATGAGCTTGCTCAGAACAAAAGAACTGTGCTTCAATCACACACGGGGCATATCTAGTTCAACTCTGCTTAGGAAACTGACAAGAACAGTAGCTCCTCTTCAGTCCAATACACTGTACTTGCTAGGAACAGACGGGACTGCTATTTGCACTGAGTATGGCAATGGGAGTACAATAGTGACTTTCCTTACCAGAAAACAACTCTTGCGCGTAGGACCAGAAACTGCATGTGATTCAACTCCATTTAGGACTGGGAAACAAACGCTAGCTCGCCTTACAAGAAACACAGTCTGCTTTTGAGAAAAGAGCACTCTTCTACTCTACTGTGTTTCCTATGGGGTCCAAACAGTGAGCTTGCTCAGAACAAAAAAAATTGTGCTTCCTATACACACGGCCATATCTAGTTCAAGTCTGCTTAGGAACCTGACAAGAACAGTAGATCCTCTTCAGTCCAATACACTGTACTTGCTGGCAACAGACGCCAGTGCTATTTGTCCTGTTTATGGCAATGGCAGCGCAATTGTGACTTTTCTTACCAAAAAACAACTCTTGCTCATAGTACCAGAATCTTCATGGGATTCAACTCCATTAAGGACTGGGAAACAAACGCTAGCTCGCCTTACAAGAAACACACTCTGCTTTAGAGAAAGGAGCACTCTTCTAGTCTACTGTGTTTCCTATGGGGTCCAAACAGTGAGCTTGCTCAGAACAAAAGAACTGTGCTTCCTACACGCACGGACCATATCTAGTTCAACTCTGCTTAGAAACCTGACAAGAACAGTAGCTCCTCTTCAGTCCAACACTGTACTTGCTGGGAACAGACGCGAGTGCTATTTGCACTGTGTATGGCAATGGGAGCACAATAGTGACTTTCCTAACCAGAAAACAACTCTTGTTCGTAGGACCAGAAACTGCATGTGATTCAACTCCATTTAGGACTAGGAAACAAACGCTAGATTGCCTACAAGAAACACACTCTGCTTTAGAGAAAAGACCACTCTTCTACTCTACTGTGTCCTAAAGGGCCAGAACAGTGAGCTTGCTCAGAACATAAGAACTGAGCTTCCTACACACACGGGCCATATCTAGTTCAACTCTGCTTAGGAAACTGACAAGAACAGTAGCTCCTCTTCAATCCGATACACTGTACTTGCTGGGATCAGACGCGAGTGCTATTTGCACTGTGTATGAAAATGGGAGCGCAATAGTGACTTTCCTTACCAGAAAACATCTATTGCTCGTAGGACCAGAAACTGCATGTGATTCAACTCCATTTAGGACTGGGAAACAAACGCAAGCTTACCTTACAAGAAACACACTATGCTTTTGAGAAAAGAGCACTCTTCTACTCTACTGTGTTTCCTATAGGGCCAGAACAGTGAGCTTGCTCAGAAAAAAAGAACTGTACTTCCTACATACACGGGCCATATCTAGTTCAACTCTGCTTAGGAAACTGAGAAGAAAAGTAGCTCCTTTTCAGTCCAATACACTGTACTTGCAGGGAATAGACGGGAGGGCTATTTGCACTGTGTATGGCAATGGCAGCGCAATAGTGACTTTCCTTACCAGAAAACAACTCTTCCTCATAGGACCAGAAACGGCATGATATTCTACTCCATTTAGGACTGGGAAACAAACGCTAGCTCGCCTTACAAGAAACACACTCTGCTTTAGAGAAAGGAGCACTCTTCTACTCTACTGTGTTTCCTATGGGGTCCAAATAGTGAGCTTGCTCAGAACAAAAGAACTGTGCTTCCTACACACACGGACCATATGTAGTTCAACTCTGCTTAGGAACCTGACAAAAACAGTAGCTCCTCTTCAGTCCAACACTGTACTTGCAGGGAACAGACGCGAGTGCTATTTGCACTGTGTATGGCAATGGGCGCGCAATAGTGACTTTCCTTACCATAAAACAACTCTTGTGCGTAGGACCAGAAACTGCATGTGATTCAATTCCATTTAGGACTAGAAAACAAACGCTAGCTTGCCCTACAAGAAACACACTCTGCTTTAGAGAAAAGAACACTCTTCTTCTCTACTGTGTTTAATCTAGGGCCAGAACAGTGAGCTTGCTCAGAACATAAGAACTGAGCTTCCTACGCACACGGGCCATATCTAGTTAAACTCTGCTTAGGAAACTGACAAGAACAGTAGCTCCTCTTCAGTCCGATACACTGTACTTGCTGGGAACAGATGCCAGGGCTTTTTGCACTGTGTATGGCAATGGGAGCACAATAGTGACTCGCCTTACCAGAAAACAACTCTTGCTCATAGGACAAAAAACTGCATGTGACTCAACTCCATTTAGGACTGGGAAACAAACTCTAGCTCGCCTTACAAGAAACACACTCCGCTTTTGAAAAAAGAGCACTCATCTGCTCTAATGTGTTTCCCATAGGGCCAGAACGGTGAACTTGCTCAGAACAAAAGAACTGTGCTTCCTACACACACGGGGCATATCTAGTTCAACTCTGCTTAGGAAACTGACAAGAACAGTAGCTCCTCTTCAGTCCAATACACTGTACTTGCTGGGAACAGACGCGAGTGCTATTTGCACTGTGTATGGCAATTGGAGCACAATAGTGACTCGTCTTACCAGAAAACAACTCTTGCTCGTAGGACAAAAAACTGCATGTGACTCAACTCCATTTAGGACTGGGAAATAAACTCTAGCTCGCCTTACAAGAAACACACTCTGCTTTTGAGAAAAGAGCACTCTTCTACTCTACTGTGTTTCCCATATGGCCAGAACGGTGAACTTGCTCAGAACAGAAGAACTGTGCTTCCTACACACACGGGGCATATCTAGTTCAACTCTGCTTAAGAAACTGAGAAGAACAGTAGCTCCTCTTCAGTCCGATACACTGTACCTGCTGGCATCAGACGCGAGTGCTATTTGCACTGTGTATGGCAATGGGAGCGCAATAGTGACTTTCCTTACCAGAAAACAACTCTTGCTCGTAGGACCAGAAACTGCATGGGATTCAACTCCATTTAGGACTGGGAAAAAAACGCTAGCTTGCCTTACAAGAAACACACTCTGCTTTTGAGAAAAGAGCACTCTTCTACACTACTGTGTTTCCTATAGGGCCAGAACAGTGAGCTTGCTCAGAACATAATAACTATGCTTCCTACACACACGGGCCATATCTAGTTCAACTCTGCTTAGGAACCTGAAAAGAACAGTAGATCCCCTTTAGTCCAATACACTGTACTTTCTGGGAACAGACGCCAGTGCTATTTGTCCTGTGTATGGCAATGGCAGCGCAATAGTGACTTTCTATACCAGAAAACAACTCTTGCTCATAGTACCAGAAACTTCATGGAATTCAACTCCATTTAGGACTAGGAAACAAACGCTAGCTCGCCTTACAAGAAACACACTCTGCTTTAGAGAAAGGAGCACTCTTCTAGTCTACTGTGTTTCCTATAGGGCCAGAACAGTGAGCTTGCTCAGAACATAATAACTGTTCTTCCTACACACACGGGCCATATCTAGTTCAACTCTGCTTAGGAACCTGACAAGAACAGTAGATCCCCTTTAGTCCAATATACTGTACTTGCAGCTAACAGACGCCAGTGCTATTTGTCCTGTGTATCGCAATGGCAGCGCAATAGTGACTATTCTTACCATAAAACAACTCTTGCTCGTAGGACCAGAAACTGCGTGTGTTTCAACTCCATTTAGGACTGGGAAACAAAAGCTAGCTCGCCTTACAAGAAACACACTCTGCTTTAGAGAAAAGAGCACTCTTCTACTCTACTGTGTTTCCTATGGGGTCCAAACAGTGAGCTTGCTCAGAACAAAAAAAATTGTGCTTCCTACACCCACGGCCATATCTAGTTCAAGTCTGCTTAGGAACCTGACGAGAACAGTAGATCCTCTTCAGTCCAATACACTGTACTTGCTGGCAACAGACGCCAGTGCTATTTGTCCTGTGTATGGCAATGGCAGCGCAATAGTGACTTTCCTTACCAGAAAACAACTCTTGCTCATAGTACCAGAAACTGCATGCGATTCAACTCCATTTAGGACTGGGAAAAAAACGCTACCTCGCCTTACAAGAAACACACTCTGCTTTTGAGGAAGAAGCACTCTTCTAGTCTACTGTGTTTCCTATGGGGTGCAAACAGTGAGCTTGCTCAGAACAAAAGAACTGTGCTTCCTACACACACAGACCATATGTAGTTCAACTCTGCTTAGGAACCTGACAAGAACAGTAGCTCCTCTTCAGTCCAACACTGTACTTGCTGGGAACAGACGCGAGTGCTATTTGCACTGTGTATGGCAATGGGAGCACAATAGTGACTATCCTTACCAGAAAACAACTCTTGTTCGTAGGACCAGAAACTGCATGTGATTCAACTCCATTTAGGACTAGGAAACAAACGCTAGCTTTCCCTACAAGAAACACACTCTGCTTTAGAGAAAAGAGGACTCTTCTACTCTACTGTGTTTCCTAAAGGGCCAGAACATTGAGCTTGCTCAGAACATAAGAACTGAGCTTCCAACACACACAGGCCATATCTAGTTAAACTCTGCTTAGGAAACTGACAAGAACAGTAGCTCCTCTTCAGTCCGATACACTGTACTTGCTGGGAACAGACGCCAGTGCTATTTGCACTGTGTATGGCAATGGGAGTGCAATAGTGACTTTCCTTACCAGAACACAACTCTTGCTCATAAGACCAGAAACTGCAAGTGATTCAACTCCATTTAGGACTGGGAAACAAACGCTACCTCGCCTTACATGAAACACACTCTGCTTTTGAGAAAAGAGCACTCTTCTACTCTACTGTGTTTCCTATGGGGTCCGAACAGTGAGCTTGCTCAGAACAAAAGAACTGTGCTTCCTACACACACGGGCCATATCTAGTTCAACTCTGCTTAGGAACCTGACAAGAACAGTAGATCCCCTTTAGTCCAATACACTGTACTTGCTGGGAACAGACGCCAGTGCTATTTTCCTGTGTATGGCAATAGCAGCGCAATAGTAACTATTCTTACCATAAAACAATGCTTGCTCGTAGGACCAGAAACTGCATGTGTTTCAACTCCATTTAGGACTGGGAAACAAACGCTAGCTCGCCTTACAAGAAACACACTCTGCTTTAGAGAAAAGAGCACTCTTCTACTCTACTGTGTTTCCTATAGGGCCAGAACGGTGAGCTTGCTCAGAACAAAAGAACTGTGCTTCCTACACACATGGGCCATATCTAGTTTACCTCTGCTTAGGAACTTGACAAGAACAGTAGTTCGTCTTCAGTCCAACACTGTACTTGCTGGAAACAGACTGGAGTGCTATTTGCACTGTGAATGGCAATGGGAGCGCAATAGTTACTTTCCTTACCAGAAAACAACTCTTGTTTGTAGAACCAGAAAGTGCATGTGATTCAATTGCATTTAGGACTAGGAAACAAACACTAGCTTGCCTTACAAGAAACACACTCTGCTTTTGAGAAAAGAGCACTCTTCTACTCTACTGTGTTTCCTACGGGGTCCGAACAGTGAGCTTGCTCAGAACAAAACAACTGTGCTTCCTACTCACATGGGCCATATAGTTCACCTCTGCTTAGGAAACTGAAAAGAACAGTAGATTCTATTCAGTCCAATACACTGTACTTGCTGGGAACAGACTCGAGTGCTATTTGCAATGTGTATGGCAATGGGAGCACAATAGTTGACTCGTCTTACCAGAAAACAACTCTTGCTCATAGGACAAAAAACTGCATGTGAATCAACTCCATTTAGGACTGGGAAACAAACTCTAGCTCGCCTTACAAGAAACACACTCTGCTTTTGAGAAAAGAGCACTCTTCTACTCTACTGTGTTTCCCATAGGGCCAGAACGGTGAGATTACTCAGAACAAAAAAACTGTGCTTCCTACACACACGGGCCATATCTAGTTCAACTCTGCTTAGGAAACTGACAAGAACAGTAGCTCCTCTTCAGACCAATACACTGTACCTGCTGGCATCAGACGCGAGTGCTATTTGCACTGTGTATGGCAATGGGAGCGCAATAGTGACTTTCCTTACCAGAAAACAACTCTTGCTCGTAGGACCAAAAACTGCATGGGATTCAACTCCATTTAGGACTGGGAAAAAAACGCTAACTTGCCTTACAAGAAACACACTCTGCTTTTGAGAAAAGAGCACTCTTCTACACTACTGTGTTTCCTATAGGGCCAGAACAGTGAGCTTGCTCAGAACATAATAACTATGCTTCCTACACACACGGGCCATATCTAGTTCAACTCTGCTTAGCAACCTGACAAGAACAGTAGATCCCCTTTAGTCCAATAATCTGTACTTGCTGGGAACAGACGCCAGTGCTACTTGTCCTGTGTATGGCAATGGCAGCGCAATAGTGACTATTCTTACCATAAAACAACTGTTGCTCGTAGGACCAGAAACTGTATGTGTTTCAACTCCATTTAGGACTGGGAAACAAACGCTACTTCGCCTTACAAGAAACACACTCTGCTTTAGAAAAAAGAGCACTCTTCTACTCTACTGTGTTTCCTATAGGGCCAGAACAGTGAGCTTGCTCAGGACAAAAGAAATGTGCTTCCTACACACGGGCCATACCTAGTTCAACTCTGCTTAAGAAACTGACAAGAACAGTAGCTCCTCTTCAGTCCGATACACTGTACTTGCTGGGAACAGACGCGAGTGCTATTTGCACTGTATATGGCAAAGGGAGCGCAATAGGGACTTTCCTTACCAGAAAACAACTCTTGCTCGTAGGACCAGAATGTGCATGTGATTCAACTCCATTTAGGACTGGGAAACAAATGCTACCTCGCCTTACATGAAACACACTCTGCTTTTGAGAAAAGAGCACTCTTCTACTCTACTGTGTTTCCTATGGGGTCCAAACAGTGAGCTTGCTCAGAACAAAAGAACTGTGCTTCCTACACACATGGGCCATATCTAGTTCAAATCTGCTTAGGAAACTAAAAAGAACAGTAGATCCTCTTCAGTCCAATACACTGTACTAGCTGGGAACAGACACGAGTGCTATTTGCACTTTGTAGGGCAATTGGAGCAAAATAGTGTCTCGTCTTACCAGAAAACAACTCTTGCTCATAGGACAAAAAACTGCATTTGACTCAACTACATTTAGGACTGGGAAACAAACTCTAGCTCGCCTTACAAGAAACACACTCTGCTTTTGAGAAAAGAACACTCTTTTAATCTACTGTGTTTCCCATAGGGCCAGAACAATGAGCTTGCTCAGAACAAAAGAACTGTGCTTCAATCACACACGGGGCATATCTAGTTCAACTCTGCTTAGGAAACTGACAAGAACAGTAGCTCCTCTTCAGTCCAATACACTGTACTTGCTAGGAACAGACGGGACTGCTATTTGCACTGAGTATGGCAATGGGAGTGCAATAGTGACTTTCCTTACCAGAAAACAACTCTTGCGCGTAGGACCAGAAACTGCATGTGATTCAACTCCATTTAGGACTGGGAAACAAACGCTAGCTCGCCTTACAAGGAACACACTCTGCTTTAGAGAAAAGAGCACTCTTCTACTCTACTGTGTTTCCTATAGGGCCAGAACAGTGAGCTTGCTCAAGACAAAAGAACTGTGCTTCCTACACACGGGCCATATCTAGTTCAACTCTGCTTAAGAAACTGACAAGAACAGTAGCTCCTCTTCAGTCCGATACACTGTACTTGCTGGGAACAGACGCGAGTACTATTTGCACTGTATATGGCAATGGGAGCGCAATAGGGACTTTCCTTACCAGAAAACAACTCTTGCATGTAGGACCAGAATGTGCATGTGATTCAACTCCATTTAGGACTGGGAAACAAATGCTACCTCGCCTTACATGAAACACACTCTGCTTTTGAGAAAAGAGCACTCTTCTACTCTACTGTGTTTCCTATGGGGTCCAAACAGTGAGCTTGCTCAGAACAAAAGAACTGTGCTTCCTACACACATGGGCCATATCTAGTTGAAATCTGCTTAGGAAACTAAAAAGAACAGTAGATCCTCTTCAGTCCAATACACTGTACTAGCTGGGAACAGACACGAGTGCTATTTGCACTTTGTAGGGCAATTGGAGCACAATAGTGTCTCGTCTTACCAGAAAACATCTCTTGCTCATAGGACAAAAAACTGCATTTGACTCAACTACATTTAGGACTGGGAAACAAACTCTAGCTCGCCTTACAAGAAACACACTCTGCTTTTGAGAAAAGAACACTCTTCTAATCTACTGTGTTTCCCATAGGGCCAGAACAATGAGCTTGCTCAGAACAAAAGAACTGTGCTTCAATCACACACGGGGCATATCTAGTTCAACTCTGCTTAGGAAACTGACAAGAACAGTAGCTCCTCTTCAGTCCAATACACTGTACTTGCTAGGAACAGACGGGACTGCTATTTGCACTGAGTATGGCAATGGGAGTGCAATAGTGACTTTCCTTACCAGAAAACAACTCTTGCTCGTAGGACCAGAAACTGCATGTGATTCAACTCCATTTAGGACTGGGAAACAAACGCTAGCTCGCCTTACAAGAAACACAGTCTGCTTTTGAGAAAAGAGCACTCTTCTACTCTACTGTGTTTCCTATGGGGTCCAAACAGTGAGCTTGCTCAGAACAAAAAAAATTGTGCTTTCTATACACACGGCCATATCTAGTTCAAGTCTGCTTAGGAACCTGACAAGAACAGTAGATCCTCTTCAGTCCAATACACTGTGCTTGCTGGCAACAGACGCCAGTGCTATTTGTCCTGTTTATGGCAATGGCAGCGCAATAGTGACTTTCCTTACCAGAAAACAACTCTTGCTCATAGTACCAGAAACTTCATGGGATTCAACTCCATTTAGGACTGGGAAACAAACGCTAGCTCGCCTTACAAGAAACACACTCTGCTTTAGAGAAAGGAGCACTCTTCTAGTCTTCTGTGTTTCCTATGGGGTCCAAACAGTGAGCTTGCTCAGAACAAAAGAACTGTGCTTCCTACACGCACGGACCATATCTAGTTCAACTCTGCTTAGAAACCTGACAAGAACAGTAGCTCCTCTTCAGTCCAACACTGTACTTGCTGGGAACAGACGCGAGTGCTATTTGCACTGTGTATGGCAATGGGAGCACAATAGTGACTTTCCTAACCAGAAAACAACTCTTGTTCGTAGGACCAGAAACTGCATGTGATTCAACTCCATTTAGGACTAGGAAACAAACGCTAGATTGCCCTACAAGAAACACACTCTGCTTTAGAGAAAAGAGCACTCTTCTACTCTACTGTGTTTCCTAAAGGGCCAGAACAGTGAGCTTGCTCAGAATATAAGAACTGAGCTTCCTACACACACGGGCCATATCTAGTTCAACTCTGCTTAGGAAACTGACAAGAACAGTAGCTCCTCTTCAATCCGATACACTGTACTTGCTGGGATCAGACTCGAGTGCTATTTGCACTGTGTATGAAAATGGGAGCGCAGTAGTGACTTTCCTTACCAGAAAACATCTCTTGCTCGTAGGACCAGAAACTGCATGTGATTCAACTCCATTTAGGACTGGGAAACAAATGCGAGCTTACCTTACAAGAAACACACTATGCTTTTGAGAAAAGAGCACTCTTCAACTCTACTGTGTTTCCTATAGGGCCAGAACAGTGAGCTACTCAGAAAAAAAGAACTGTACTTCCTACAAACACGGGCCATATCTAGTTCAACTCTGCTTAGGAAACTGAGAAGAAAAGTAGCTCCTTTTCAGTCCAATACACTGTACTTGCTGGGAACAGACGGGAGGGCTATTTGCACTGTGTATGGCAATGGAAGCGCAATAGTGACTTTCCTTACCAGAAAACAACTCTTGCTCGTAGGACGAGAAACTGCATGTGATTCCACTCCATTTAGGACTGAGAAACAAACGCTAGCTCGCCTTACAAGAAACACACTCTGCTTTAGAGAAAAGAGCACTCTTCTACTCTACTGTGTTTCCTATGGGGTCCAAACAGTGAGCTTGCTCAGAACAAAAGATCTGTGCTTCCTACACACACGGGCCATATCTAGTTCAACTCTGCTTAGGAAACTGACAAGAACAGTAGCTCCTCTTCAGTCCAATACACTGTACTTGCGGGGAACAGACGCGAGTGCTATTTGCACTGTGTATGGCAATTGGAGCACAATAGTGACTCGTCTTACCAGAAAACAACTCTTGCTCGTAGGACAAAATCTACATGTGACTCAAATCCATTTAGGACTGGGAAACAAACGCTAGCTCGCCTTACAAGAAACACACTCTGCTTTTGAGAAAAGAGCACTCTTCTACTCTACTGTGTTTCCTATGGTGTCCGAAAAGCGAGCTTCCTCAGAACAAAAGAACTGTGCTTCCTACACACACGGCCATATCTAGTTCAATTCTGCTTAGGAACCTGACAAGAACAGTAGATCCTCTTCAGTCCACTACACTGTACTTGCTGAGAACAGACGCCAGTGCTATTAGTCCTGTGTATGGCAATGGCAGCGCAATAGTGACTCTTCTTACCATAAAACAACTGTTGCTCGTAGGACCAGAAACTGCATGTGTTTCAACTCCATTTAAAACTGGGAAACAAACGTTACCTCGCCTTACAAGGTACACACTCTGCTTTAGAGAAAAGAGCACTCTTCTACTCTACTGTGTTTCCTATAGGGCCAGAACAGTGAGCTTGCTCAAGACAAAAGAACTGTGCTTCCTACACACGGGCCATATCTAGTTCAACTCTGCTTAAGAAACTGACAAGAACAGTAGCTCCTCTTCAGTCTGATACACTGTACTTGCTGGGAACAGACGCGAGTACTATTTGCACTGTATATGGCAATGGGAGCGCAATAGGGACTTTCCTTACCAGAAAACAACTCTTGCACGTAGGACCAGAATGTGCATGTGATTCAACTCCATTTAGGACTGGGAAACAAATGCTACCTCGCCTTACATGAAACACACTCTGCTTTTGAGAAAAGAGCACTCTTCTACTCTACTGTGTTTCCTATGGGGTCCAAACAGTGAGCTTGCTCAGAACAAAAGAACTGTGCTTCCTACACACATGGGCCATATCTAGTTGAAATCTGCTTAGGAAACTAAAAAGAACAGTAGATCCTCTTCAGTCCAATACACTGTACTAGCTGGGAACAGACACGAGTGCTATTTGCACTTTGTAGGGCAATTGGAGCACAATAGTGTCTCGTCTTACCAGAAAACAACTCTTGCTCATAGGACAAAAAACTGCATTTGACTCAACTACATTTAGGACTGGGAAACAAACTCTAGCTTGCCTTACAAGAAACACACTCTGCTTTTGAGAAAAGAACACTCTTCTAATCTACTGTGTTTCCCATAGGGCCAGAACAATAAGCTTGCTCAGAACAAAAGAACTGTGCTTCAATCACACACGGGGCATATCTAGTTCAACTCTGCTTAGGAAACTGACAAGAACAGTAGCTCCTCTTCAGTCCAATACACTGTACTTGCTAGGAACAGACGGGACTGCTATTTGCACTGAGTATGGCAATGGGAGTGCAATAGTGACTTTCCTTACCAGAAAACAACTCTTGCTCGTAGGACCAGAAACTGCATGTGATTCCACTCCATTTAGGACTGAGAAACAAACGCTAGCTCGCCTTACAAGAAACACACTCTGCTTTAGAGAAAAGAGCACTCTTCTACTCTACTGTGTTTCCTATGGGGTCCAAACAGTGAGCTTGCTCAGAACAAAAGATCTGTGCTTCCTACACACACGGGCCATATCTAGTTCAACTCTGCTTAGGAAACTGACAAGAACAGTAGCTCCTCTTCAGTCCAATACACTGTACTTGCGGGGAACAGACGCGAGTGCTATTTGCACTGTGTATGGCAATTGGAGCACAATAGTGACTCGTCTTACCAGAAAACAACTCTTGCTCGTAGGACAAAATCTACATGTGACTCAAATCCATTTAGGACTGGGAAACAAACGCTAGCTCGCCTTACAAGAAACACACTCTGCTTTTGAGAAAAGAGCACTCTTCTACTCTACTGTGTTTCCTATGGTGTCCGAAAAGCGAGCTTCCTCAGAACAAAAGAACTGTGCTTCCTACACACTCGGCCATATCTAGTTCAATTCTGCTTAGGAACCTGACAAGAACAGTAGATCCTCTTCAGTCCACTACACTGTACTTGCTGAGAACAGACGCCAGTGCTATTAGTCCTGTGTATGGCAATGGCAGCGCAATAGTGACTCTTCTTACCATAAAACAACTGTTGCTCGTAGGACCAGAAACTGCATGTGTTTCAACTCCATTTAAAACTGGGAAACAAACGTTACCTCGCCTTACAAGGTACACACTCTGCTTTAGAGAAAAGAGCACTCTTCTACTCTACTGTGTTTCCTATAGGGCCAGAACAGTGAGCTTGCTCAAGACAAAAGAACTGTGCTTCCTACACACGGGCCATATATAGTTCAACTCTGCTTAAGAAACTGACAAGAACAGTAGCTCCTCTTCAGTCTGATACACTGTACTTGCTGGGAACAGACGCGAGTACTATTTGCACTGTATATGGCAATGGGAGCGCAATAGGGACTTTCCTTACCAGAAAACAACTCTTGCACGTAGGACCAGAATGTGCATGTGATTCAACTCCATTTAGGACTGGGAAACAAATGCTACCTCGCCTTACATGAAACACACTCTGCTTTTGAGAAAAGAGCACTCTTCTACTCTACTGTGTTTCCTATGGGGTCCAAACAGTGAGCTTGCTCAGAACAAAAGAACTGTGCTTCCTACACACATGGGCCATATCTAGTTGAAATCTGCTTAGGAAACTAAAAAGAACAGTAGATCCTCTTCAGTCCAATACACTGTACTAGCTGGGAACAGACACGAGTGCTATTTGCACTTTGTAGGGCAATTGGAGCACAATAGTGTCTCGTCTTACCAGAAAACAACTCTTGCTCATAGGACAAAAAACTGCATTTGACTCAACTACATTTAGGACTGGGAAACAAACTCTAGCTCGCCTTACAAGAAACACACTCTGCTTTTGAGAAAAGAACACTCTTCTAATCTACTGTGTTTCCCATAGGGCCAGAACAATGAGCTTGCTCAGAACAAAAGAACTGTGCTTCAATCACACACGGGGCATATCTAGTTCAACTCTGCTTAGGAAACTGACAAGAACAGTAGCTCCTCTTCAGTCCAATACACT
This sequence comes from Peromyscus eremicus, assembly GCF_949786415.1. NCBI lineage: Eukaryota > Metazoa > Chordata > Mammalia > Rodentia > Cricetidae > Peromyscus > Peromyscus eremicus. The sequence goes on from NW_026734842.1 coordinate 146,874, forward strand.
GTACTTGCTAGGAACAGACGGGACTGCTATTTGCACTGAGTATGGCAATGGGAGTGCAATAGTGACTTTCCTTACCAGAAAACAACTCTTGCTCGTAGGACCAGAAACTGCATGTGATTCAACTCCATTTAGGACTGGGAAACAAACGCTAGCTCGCCTTACAAGAAACACAGTCTGCTTTTGAGAAAAGAGCACTCTTCTACTCTACTGTGTTTCCTATGGGGTCCAAACAGTGAGCTTGCTCAGAACAAAAAAAATTGTGCTTCCTAAACACACGGCCATATCTAGTTCAAGTCTGCTTAGGAACCTGACAAGAACAGTAGATCCTCTTCAGTCCAATACACTGTACTTGCTGGCAACAGACGCCAGTGCTATTTGTCCTGTTTATGGCAATGGCAGCGCAATAGTGACTTTCCTTACCAGAAAACAACTCTTGCTCATAGTACCAGAAACTTCATGGGATTCAACTCCATTTAGGACTGGGAAACAAACGCTAGCTCGCCTTACAAGAAACACACTCTGCTTTAGAGAAAGGAGCACTCTTCTAGTCTACTGTGTTTCCTATGGGGTCCAAACAGTGAGCTTGCTCAGAACAAAAGAACTGTGCTTCCTACACGCACGGACCATATCTAGTTCAACTCTGCTTAGAAACCTGACAAGAACAGTAGCTCCTCTTCAGTCCAACACTGTACTTGCTGGGAACAGACGCGAGTGCTATTTGCACTGTGTATGGCAATGGGAGCACAATAGTGACTTTCCTAACCAGAAAAAAACTCTTGTTCGTAGGACCAGAAACTGCATGTGATTCAACTCCATTTAGGACTAGGAAACAAACGCTAGATTGCCCTACAAGAAACACACTCTGCTTTAGAGAAAAGAGCACTCTTCTACTCTACTGTGTTTTTTAAAGGGCCAGAACAGTGAGCTTGCTCAGAATATAAGAACTGAGCTTCCTACACACACGGGCCATATCTAGTTCAACTCTGCTTAGGAAACTGACAAGAACAGTAGCTCCTCTTCAATCCGATACACTGTACTTGCTGGGATCAGACTCGAGTGCTATTTGCACTGTGTATGAAAATGGGAGCGCAGTAGTGACTTTCCTTACCAGAAAACATCTCTTGCTCGTAGGACCAGAAACTGCATGTGATTCAACTCCATTTAGGACTGGGAAACAAACGCGAGCTTACCTTACAAGAAACACACTATGCTTTTGAGAAAAGAGCACTCTTCTACTCTACTGTGTTTCCTATAGGGCCAGAACAGTGAGCTTGCTCAGAAAAAAAGAACTGTACTTCCTACAAACACGGGCCATATCTAGTTCAACTCTGCTTAGGAAACTGAGAAGAAAAGTAGCTCCTTTTCAGTCCAATACACTGTACTTGCTGGGAACACACGGGAGGGCTATTTGCACTGTGTATGGCAATGGAAGCGCAATAGTGACTTTCCTTACCAGAAAACAACTCTGGCTCATAGGACCAGAAACTGCATGTGATTCCACTCCATTTAGGACTGGGAAACAAACGCTAGCTCGCCTTACAAGAAACACACTCTGCTTTAGAGAAAAGAGCACTCTTCTACTCTACTGTGTTTCCTATGGGGTCCAAACAGTGAGCTTGCTCAGAACAAAAGATCTGTGCTTCCTACACACACGGGCCATATCTAGTTCAACTCTGCTTAGGAAACTGACAAGAACAGTAGCTCCTCTTCAGTCCAATACACTGTACTTGCGGGGAACAGACGCGAGTGCTATTTGCACTGTGTATGGCAATTGGAGCACAATAGTGACTCGTCTTACCAGAAAACAACTCTTGCTCGTAGGACAAAATCTACATGTGACTCAAATCCATTTAGGACTGGGAAACAAACGCTAGCTCGCCTTACAAGAAACACACTCTGCTTTTGAGAAAAGAGCACTCTTCTACTCTACTGTGTTTCCTATGGTGTCCGAAAAGCGAGCTTCCTCAGAACAAAAGAACTGTGCTTCCTACACACACGGCCATATCTAGTTCAATTCTGCTTAGGAACCTGACAAGAACAGTAGATCCTCTTCAGTCCACTACACTGTACTTGCTGAGAACAGACGCCAGTGCTATTAGTCCTGTGTATGGCAATGGCAGCGCAATAGTGACTCTTCTTACCATAAAACAACTGTTGCTCGTAGGACCAGAAACTGCATGTGTTTCAACTCCATTTAAAACTGGGAAACAAACGCTACCTCGCCTTACAAGGTACACACTCTGCTTTAGAGAAAAGAGCACTCTTCTACTCTACTGTGTTTCCTATAGGGCCAGAACAGTGAGCTTGCTCAAGACAAAAGAACTGTGCTTCCTACACACGGGCCATATATAGTTCAACTCTGCTTAAGAAACTGACAAGAACAGTAGCTCCTCTTCAGTCCGATACACTGTACTTGCTGGGAACAGACGCGAGTACTATTTGCACTGTATATGGCAATGGGAGCGTAATAGGGACTTTCCTTACCAGAAAACAACTCTTGCACGTAGGACCAGAATGTGCATGTGATTCAACTCCATTTAGGACTGGGAAACAAATGCTACCTCGCCTTACATGAAACACACTCTGCTTTTGAGAAAAGAGCACTCTTCTACTCTACTGTGTTTCCTATGGGGTCCAAACAGTGAGCTTGCTCAGAACAAAAGAACTGTGCTTCCTACACACATGGGCCATATCTAGTTGAAATCTGCTTAGGAAACTAAAAAGAACAGTAGCTCCTCTTCAGTCCAATACACTGTACTAGGTGGGAACAGACACGAGTGCTATTTGCACTTTGTAGGGCAATTGGAGCACAATAGTGTCTCGTCTTACCAGAAAACAACTCTTGCTCATAGGACAAAAAACTGCATTTGACTCAACTACATTTAGGACTGGGAAACAAACTCTAGCTTGCCTTACAAGAAACACACTCTGCTTTTGAGAAAAGAACACTCTTCTAATCTACTGTGTTTCCCATAGGGCCAGAACAATAAGCTTGCTCAGAACAAAAGAACTGTGCTTCAATCACACACGGGGCATATCTAGTTCAACTCTGCTTAGGAAACTGACAAGAACAGTAGCTCCTCTTCAGTCCAATACACTGTACTTGCTAGGAACAGACGGGACTGCTATTTGCACTGAGTATGGCAATGGGAGTGCAATAGTGACTTTCCTTACCAGAAAACAACTCTTGCTCGTAGGACCAGAAACTGCATGTGATTCCACTCCATTTAGGACTGAGAAACAAACGCTAGCTCGCCTTACAAGAAACACAGTCTGCTTTAGAGAAAAGAGCACTCTTCTACTCTACTGTGTTTCCTATGGGGTCCAAACAGTGAGCTTGCTCAGAACAAAAGATCTGTGCTTCCTACACACACGGGCCATATCTAGTTCAACTCTGCTTAGGAAACTGACAAGAACAGTAGCTCCTCTTCAGTCCAATACACTGTACTTGCGGGGAACAGACGCGAGTGCTATTTGCACTGTGTATGGCAATTGGAGCACAATAGTGACTCGTCTTACCAGAAAACAACTCTTGCTCGTAGGACAAAATCTACATGTGACTCAAATCCATTTAGGACTGGGAAACAAACGCTAGCTCGCCTTACAAGAAACACACTCTGCTTTTGAGAAAAGAGCACTCTTCTACTCTACTGTGTTTCCTATGGTGTCCGAAAAGCGAGCTTCCTCAGAACAAAAGAACTGTGCTTCCTACACACACGGCCATATCTAGTTCAATTCTGCTTAGGAACCTGACAAGAACAGTAGATCCTCTTCAGTCCACTACACTGTACTTGCTGAGAACAGACGCCAGTGCTATTAGTCCTGTGTATGGCAATGGCAGCGCAATAGTGACTCTTCTTACCATAAAACAACTGTTGCTCGTAGGACCAGAAACTGCATGTGTTTCAACTCCATTTAAAACTGGGAAACAAACGCTACCTCGCCTTACAAGGAACACACTCTGCTTTAGAGAAAAGAGCACTCTTCTACTCTACTGTGTTTCCTATAGGGCCAGAACAGTGAGCTTGCTCAAGACAAAAGAACTGTGCTTCCTACACACGGGCCATATATAGTTCAACTCTGCTTAAGAAACTGACAAGAACAGTAGCTCCTCTTCAGTCCGATACACTGTACTTGCTGGGAACAGACGCGAGTACTATTTGCACTGTATATGGCAATGGGAGCGCAATAGGGACTTTCCTTACCAGAAAACAACTCTTGCACGTAGGACCAGAATGTGCATGTGATTCAACTCCATTTAGGACTGGGAAACAAATGCTACCTCGCCTTACATGAAACACACTCTGCTTTTGAGAAAAGAGCACTCTTCTACTCTACTGTGTTTCCTATGGGGTCCAAACAGTGAGCTTGCTCAGAACAAAAGAACTGTGCTTCCTACACACATGGGCCATATCTAGTTGAAATCTGCTTAGGAAACTAAAAAGAACAGTAGCTCCTCTTCAGTCCAATACACTGTACTAGGTGGGAACAGACACGAGTGCTATTTGCACTTTGTAGGGCAATTGGAGCACAATAGTGTCTCGTCTTACCAGAAAACAACTCTTGCTCATAGGACAAAAAACTGCATTTGACTCAACTACATTTAGGACTGGGAAACAAACTCTAGCTTGCCTTACAAGAAACACACTCTGCTTTTGAGAAAAGAACACTCTTCTAATCTACTGTGTTTCCCATAGGGCCAGAACAATAAGCTTGCTCAGAACAAAAGAACTGTGCTTCAATCACACACGGGGCATATCTAGTTCAACTCTGCTTAGGAAACTGACAAGAACAGTAGCTCCTCTTCAGTCCAATACACTGTACTTGCTAGGAACAGAAGGGACTGCTATTTGCACTGAGTATGGCAATGGGAGTGCAATAGTGACTTTCCTTACCAGAAAACAACTCTTGCTCATAGGACCAGAAACTGCATGTGATTCAACTCCATTTAGGACTGGGAAACAAACGCTAGCTCGCCTTACAAGAAACACAGTCTGCTTTTGAGAAAAGAGCACTCTTCTACTCTACTGTGTTTCCTATGGGGTCCAAACAGTGAGCTTGCTCAGAACAAAAAAAATTGTGCTTCCTATACACACGGCCATATCTAGTTCAAGTCTGCTTAGGAACCTGACAAGAACAGTAGATCCTCTTCAGTCCAATACACTGTACTTGCTGGCAACAGACGCCAGTGCTATTTGTCCTGTTTATGGCAATGGCAGCGCAATAGTGACTTTCCCTACCAGAAAACAACTCTTGCTCATAGTACCAGAAACTTCATGGGATTCAACTCCATTTAGGACTGGGAAACAAACGCTAGCTCGCCTTACAAGAAACACACTCTGCTTTAGAGAAAGGAGCACTCTTCTACTCTACTGTGTTTCCTATGGGGTCCAAACAGTGAGCTTGCTCAGAACAAAAGAACTGTGCTTCCTACACACTCGGCCATATCTAGTTCAATTCTGCTTAGGAACCTGACAAGAACAGTAGATCCTCTTCAGTCCACTACACTGTACTTGCTGAGAACAGACGCCAGTGCTATTAGTCCTGTGTATGGCAATGGCAGCGCAATAGTGACTCTTCTTACCATAAAACAACTGTTGCTCGTAGGACCAGAAACTGCATGTGTTTCAACTCCATTTAAAACTGGGAAACAAACGCTACCTCGCCTTACAAGGTACACACTCTGCTTTAGAGAAAAGAGCACTCTTCTACTCTACTGTGTTTCCTATAGGGCCAGAACAGTGAGCTTGCTCAAGACAAAAGAACTGTGCTTCCTACACACGGGCCATATCTAGTTCAACTCTGCTTAAGAAACTGACAAGAACAGTAGCTCCTCTTCAGTCCGATACACTGTACTTGCTGGGAACAGACGCGAGTACTATTTGCACTGTATATGGCAATGGGAGCGCAATAGGGACTTTCCTTACCAGAAAACAGCTCTTGCACGTAGGACCAGAATGTGCATGTGATTCAACTCCATTTAGGACTGGGAAACAAATGCTACCTCGCCTTACATGAAACACACTCTGCTTTTGAGAAAAGAGCACTCTTCTACTCTACTGTGTTTCCTATGGGGTCCAAACAGTGAGCTTGCTCAGAACAAAAGAACTGTGCTTCCTACACACATGGGCCATATCTAGTTGAAATCTGCTTAGGAAACTAAAAAGAACAGTAGATCCTCTTCAGTCCAATACACTGTACTAGCTGGGAACAGACACGAGTGCTATTTGCACTTTGTAGGGCAATTGGAGCACAATAGTGTCTCGTCTTACCAGAAAACAACTCTTGCTCATAGGACAAAAAACTGCATTTGACTCAACTACATTTAGGACTGGGAAACAAACTCTAGCTCGCCTTACAAGAAACACACTCTGCTTTTGAGAAAAGAACACTCTTCTAATCTACTGTGTTTCCCATAGGGCCAGAACAATGAGCTTGCTCAGAACAAAAGAACTGTGCTTCAATCACACACGGGGCATATCTAGTTCAACTCTGCTTAGGAAACTGACAAGAACAGTAGCTCCTCTTCAGTCCAATACACTGTACTTGCTAGGAACAGACGGGACTGCTATTTGCACTGAGTATGGCAATGGAAGTGCAATAGTGACTTTCCTTACCAGAAAACAACTCTTGCTCGTAGGACCAGAAACTGCATGTGATTCAACTCCATTTAGGACTGGGAAACAAACGCTAGCTCGCCTTACAAGAAACACAGTCTGCTTTTGAGAAAAGAGAACTCTTCTACTCTACTGTGTTTCCTATGGGGTCCAAACAGTGAGCTTGCTCAGAACAAAAAAAATGGTGCTTCCTATACACACGGCCATATCTAGTTCAAGTCTGCTTAGGAACCTGACAAGAACAGTAGATCCTCTTCAGTCCAATACACTGTACTTGCTGGCAACAGACGCCAGTGCTATTTGTCCTGTTTATGGCAATGGCAGCGCAATGGTGACTTTCCTTACCAGAAAACAACTCTTGCTCATAGTACCAGAAACTTCATGGGATTCAACTCCATTTAGGACTGGGAAACAAACGCTAGCTCGCCTTACAAGAAACACACTCTGCTTTAGAGAAAGGAGCACTCTTCTAGTCTACTGTGTTTCCTATGGGGTCCAAACAGTGAGCTTGCTCAGAACAAAAGAACTGTGCTTCCTACACGCACGGACCATATCTAGTTCAACTCTGCTTAGAAACCTGACAAGAACAGTAGCTCCTCTTCAGTCCAACAGTGTACTTGCTGGGAACAGACGCGAGTGCTATTTGCACTGTGTATGGCAATGGGAGCACAATAGTGACTTTCCTAACCAGAAAACAACTCTTGTTCGTAGGACCAGAAACTGCATGTGATTCAACTCCATTTAGGACTAGGAAACAAACGCTAGATTGCCCTACAAGAAACACACTCTGCTTTAGAGAAAAGAGCACTCTTCTACTCTACTGTGTTTCCTAAAGGGCCAGAACAGTGAGCTTGCTCACAATATAAGAACTGAGCTTCCTACACACACGGGCCATATCTAGTTCAACTCTGCTTAGGAAACTGACAAGAACAGTAGCTCCTCTTCAATCCGATACACTGTACTTGCTGGGATCAGACTCGAGTGCTATTTGCACTGTGTATGAAAATGGGAGCGCAGTAGTGACTTTCCTTACCAGAAAACATCTCTTGCTCGTAGGACCAGAAACTGCATGTGATTCAACTCCATTTAGGACTGGGAAACAAACGCGAGCTTACCTTACAAGAAACACACTATGCTTTTGAGAAAAGAGCACTCTTCTACTCTACTGTGTTTCCTATAGGGCCAGAACAGTGAGCTTGCTCAGAAAAAAAGAACTGTACTTCCTACAAACACGGGCCATATCTAGTTCAACTCTGCTTAGGAAACTGAGAAGAAAAGTAGCTCCTTTTCAGTCCAATACACTGTACTTGCGGGGAACAGACGCGAGTGCTATTTGCACTGTGTATGGCAATTGGAGCACAATAGTGACTCGTCTTACCAGAAAACAACTCTTGCTCGTAGGACAAAATCTACATGTGACTCAAATCCATTTAGGACTGGGAAACAAACGCTAGCTCGCCTTACAAGAAACACACTCTGCTTTTGAGAAAAGAGCACTCTTCTACTCTACTGTGTTTCCTATGGTGTCCGAAAAGCGAGCTTCCTCAGAACAAAAGAACTGTGCTTCCTACACACACGGCCATATCTAGTTCAATTCTGCTTAGGAACCTGACAAGAACAGTAGATCCTCTTCAGTCCACTACACTGTACTTGCTGAGAACAGACGCCAGTGCTATTAGTCCTGTGTATGGCAATGGCAGCGCAATAGTGACTCTTCTTACCATAAAACAACTGTTGCTCGTAGGACCAGAAACTGCATGTGTTTCAACTCCATTTAAAACTGGGAAACAAACGCTACCTCGCCTTACAAGGTACACAATCTGCTTTAGAGAAAATAGCACTCTTCTACTCTACTGTGTTTCCTATAGGGCCAGAACAGTGAGCTTGCTCAAGACAAAAGAACTGTGCTTCCTACACACGGGCCATATCTAGTTCAACTCTGCTTAAGAAACTGACAAGAACAGTAGCTCCTCTTCAGTCCGATACACTGTACTTGCTGGGAACAGACGCGAGTACTATTTGCACTGTATATGGCAATGGGAGCGCAATAGGGACTTTCCTTACCAGAAAACAACTCTTGCACGTAGGACCAGAATGTGCATGTGATTCAACTCCATTTAGGACTGGGAAACAAATGCTACCTCGCCTTACATGAAACACACTCTGCTTTTGAGAAAAGAGCACTCTTCTACTCTACTGTGTTTCCTATGGGGTCCAAACAGTGAGCTTGCTCAGAACAAAAGAACTGTGCTTCCTACACACATGGGCCATATCTAGTTGAAATCTGCTTAGGAAACTAAAAAGAACAGTAGATCCTCTTCAGTCCAATACACTGTACTAGGTGGGAACAGACACGAGTGCTATTTGCACTTTGTAGGGCAATTGGAGCACAATAGTGTCTCGTCTTACCAGAAAACAACTCTTGCTCATAGGACAAAAAACTGCATTTGACTCAACTACATTTAGGACTGGGAAACAAACTCTAGCTCGCCTTACAAGAAACACACTCTGCTTTTGAGAAAAGAACACTCTTCTAATCTACTGTGTTTCCCATAGGGCCAGAACAATGAGCTTGCTCAGAACAAAAGAACTGTGCTTCAATCACACACGGGGCATATCTAGTTCAACTCTGCTTAGGAAACTGACAAGAACAGTAGCTCCTCTTCAGTCCAATACACTGTACTTGCTAGGAACAGACGGGACTGCTATTTGCACTGAGTATGGCAATGGGAGTGCAATAGTGACTTTCCTTACCAGAAAACAACTCTTGCTCGTAGGACCAGAAACTGCATGTGATTCAACTCCATTTAGGACTGGGAAACAAACGCTAGCTCGCCTTACAAGAAACACAATCTGCTTTTGAGAAAAGAGCACTCTTCTACTCTACTGTGTTTCCTATGGGGTCCAAACAGTGAGCTTGCTCAGAACAAAAAAAATTGTGCTTCCTATACACACAGCCATATCTAGTTCAAGTCTGCTTAGGAACCTGACAAGAACAGTAGATCCTCTTCAGTCCAATACACTGTACTTGCTGGCAACAGACGCCAGTGCTATTTGTCCTGTTTATGGCAATGGCAGCGCAATAGTGACTTTCCTTACCAGAAAACAACTCTTGCTCATAGTACCAGAAACTTCATGGGATTCAACTCCATTTAGGACTGGGAAACAAACGCTAGCTCGCCTTACAAGAAACACACTCTGCTTTAGAGATGGAGCACTCTTCTAGTCTACTGTGTTTCCTATGGGGTCCAAACAGTGAGCTTGCTCAGAACAAAAGATCTGTGCTTCCTACACGCACGGACCATATCTAGTTCAACTCTGCTTAGAAACCTGACAAGAACAGTAGCTCCTCTTCAGTCCAACACTGTACTTGCTGGGAACAGACGCGAGTGCTATTTGCACTGTGTATGGCAATGGGAGCACAATAGTGACTTTCCTAACCAGAAAACAACTCTTGTTCGTAGGACGAGAAACTGCATGTGATTCAACTCCATTTAGGACTAGGAAACAAACGCTAGATTGCCCTACAAGAAACACACTCTGCTTTAGAGAAAAGAGCACTCTTCTACTCTACTGTGTTTCCTAAAGGGCCAGAACAGTGAGCTTGCTCACAATATAAGAACTGAGCTTCCTACACACACGGGCCATATCTAGTTCAACTCTGCTTAGGAAACTGACAAGAACAGTAGCTCCTCTTCAATCCGATACACTGTACTTGCTGGGATCAGACTCGAGTGCTATTTGCACTGTGTATGAAAATGGGAGCGCAATAGTGACTTTCCTTACCAGAAAACATCTCTTGCTCGTAGGACCAGAAACTGCATGTGATTCAACTCCATTTAGGACTGGGAAACAAACGCAAGCTTACCTTACAAGAAACACACTATGCTTTTGAGAAAAGAGCACTCTTCTACTCTACTGTGTTTCCTATAGGGCCAGAACAGTGAGCTTGCTCAGAAAAAAAGAACTGTACTTCCTACAAACACGGGCCATATGTAGTTCAACTCTGCTTAGGAAACTGAGAAGAAAAGTAGCTCCTTTTCAGTCCAATACACTGTACTTGCTGGGAACAGACGGGAGGGCTATTTGCACTGTGTATGGCAATGGAAGCGCAATAGTGACTTTCCTTACCAGAAAACAACTCTTGCTCGTAGGACCAGAAACTGCATGTGATTCCACTCCATTTAGGACTGAGAAACAAACGCTAGCTCGCCTTACAAGAAACACACTCTGCTTTAGAGAAAAGAGCACTCTTCTACTCTACTGTGTTTCCTATGGGGTCCAAACAGTGAGCTTGCTCAGAACAAAAGATCTGTGCTTCCTACACACACGGGCCATATCTAGTTCAACTCTGCTTAGGAAACTGACAAGAACAGTAGCTCCTCTTCAGTCCAATACACTGTACTTGCGGGGAACAGACGCGAGTGCTATTTGCACTGTGTATGGCAATTGGAGCACAATAGTGACTCGTCTTACCAGAAAACAACTCTTGCTCGTAGGACAAAATCTACATGTGACTCAAATCCATTTAGGACTGGGAAACAAACGCTAGCTCGCCTTACAAGAAACACACTCTGCTTTTGAGAAAAGAGCACTCTTCTACTCTACTGTGTTTCCTATGGTGTCCGAAAAGCGAGCTTCCTCAGAACAAAAGAACCGTGCTTCCTACACACACGGCCATATCTAGTTCAATTCTGCTTAGGAACCTGACAAGAACAGTAGATCCTCTTCAGTCCACTACACTGTACTTGCTGAGAACAGACGCCAGTGCTATTAGTCCTGTGTATGGCAATGGCAGCGCAATAGTGACTCTTCTTACCATAAAACAACTGTTGCTCGTAGGACCAGAAACTGCATGTGTTTCAACTCCATTTAAAACTGGGAAACAAACGCTACCTCGCCTTACAAGGAACACACTCTGCTTTAGAGAAAAGAGCACTCTTCTACTCTACTGTGTTTCCTATAGAGCCAGAACAGTGAGCTTGCTCAAGACAAAAGAACTGTGCTTCCTACACACGGGCCATATCTAGTTCAACTCTGCTTAAGAAACTGACAAGAACAGTAGCTCCTCTTCAGTCCGATACACTGTACTTGCTGGGAGCAGACGCGAGTACTATTTGCACTGTATATGGCAATGGGAGCGCAATAGTGACTTGTCTTACCAGAAAACAACTCTTGCTCATAGGACAAAAAACTGCATGTGACTCAACTCCATTTATGACTAGGAAACAAACGCTAGCTCGACTTCCAAGAAACACACTCTGCTTTTGAGAAAAGAGCACTCTTCTACTCTACTGTAGAAGACTGAACTTGCTCAGAACATAAAGACTGTGCTTCCTACACACACGGCCATATCTAGTTCAATTCTGCTTAGGAACCTGACAAGAACAGTAGATCCTCTTCTGTACAATACACTGTACTTGCTGGTAACAGACACCAGTGCTATTTGTCCTGTGTATGGCAATGGCAGTGCAATAGTGACTCTTCTTACCATAAAACAACTCTTGCTCGTAGGACTAGAAACTGCATGTGATTCAACTCCATTTAGGACTGTTAAACAAACGCTAGCTCTCCTTACAAGAAACACACTCTGCTTTAGGGAAAAGAGCACTCTTCTACTCTATTGTGTTTCCTATAGCGGCAGAACAGTGAGCTTTCTCAGAACAAAAGAACTGTGCTTCCTACACACGGGCCATAACTAGTTCAACTCTGCTTAGGAAACTGACAAGAACAGTAGATCCTCTTCAGTCCAATACACTGTACTTGCTGGGAACAGACGCGACTGCTATTTGCACTGTGTATGGCAATTGGAGCACAATAGTGACTTTCCTTACCAGAAAACAACTCTTGCTCGTAGGACCAGAAACTGCATGTGATTCAACTCAATTTAGGAATGGGAAACAAATGCTAGCTTGCCTTACAAGAAACACACTCTGCTTTTGAGAAAAGAGCACTCTTCTACTCTACTGTGTTTCCTATGGGGTCCGAACAGTGAGCTTGCTCAGAACAAAAGAACTGTGCTTTCTACACACACGGGCCATATCTAGTTCAACTCTGCTTAGGAAACAAACAAGAACAGTAGGTCCTCTTCAGTCCGATACACTGTACTTGTGGGGAACAGACGCGAGTGCTATTTGCACTGTGTATGGCATTGGAGCACAATAGTGACTCGTCTTACCAGAAAACAACTCTTGCTCGTAGGACAAAAAACTGCATGTGACTCAACTCCATTTAGGACTGGGAAACAAACGCTAGCTCGCCTTACAAGAAACACACTCTGCTTTTGAGAAAAGAGCACTCTTCTACTCTACTGTGTTTCCTATAGGGTCCGAACAGTGAGCTTGCTCAGAACAAAAGAACTGTGCTTCCTACACACACGGCCATATCTAGTTCAATTCTGCTTAGGAACCTGACAAGAACAGTAGATCCTCTTCAGTCCAATACACTGTACTTGCTGGGAACAGACGCCAGTGCTCTTTGTACTGTGTATGGCAATGGCAGCGCAATAGTGACTCTTCTTACCAGAAAACAACTCTTGCTTGTAGGACCAGAAACTGCATGTGATTCAACTCCATTTAGGACTGGGAAACAAAAGCTGGCTCACCTTACAAGAAACACACTCTGCTTTAGAGAAAAGAGCACTCTTCTACTCTACTGTGTTTCCTATAGGGCCAGAACAGTGAGTTTGCTCAGAACAAAAGAACTGTGATTCCTACACACGGGCCATATCTAGTTCAACTCTGCTTAGGAAACTGACAAGAACAGTAGCACCTCTTCAGTCCGATACACTGTACTTGCTGGGAACAGACACGAGTGCTATTTGCACTGTGTATGGCAATGGGCGCGCAATAGTGACTTTCCTTACCAGAAAACAACTCTTGCTCATAAGACCAGAAACTGCATGTGATTCAACTCCATTTAGGACTGGGAAACAAATGCTAGCTCGCCTTACATGAAACACACTCTGCTTTAGAGAAAAGAGCACTCTTCTACTCTATTGTGTGTCCTAAGTGGTCCGAACAGTGAGCTTGCTCAGAACAAAAGAACTGTGCTTCCTACACACATGGGCCATATCTAGTTCAACTCTGCTTAGGAAACTGACAAGAACAATAACTCCTCTTCCTTCCAATAAACTGTACTTGCAGGGAACAGACGCGAGTGCTATTTGCACTGTGTATGGCAATGGGAGCGCAATAGTGACTTTCCTAACCAGAAAACAACTCTTGTTCGTAGGACCAGAAACTGCATGTAATTCAAATCCATTTAGGACTAGGAAACAAACGCTAGATTGCCCTACAAGAAACACACTCTGCTTTAGAGAAAAGAGCACTCTTCTACTCTACTGTGTTTCCTAAAGGGCCAGAACAGTGAGCTTGCTCAGAACATAAGAACTGAGCATCCTACACACACGGGCCATATCTAGTTCAACTCTGCTTAGGAAACTGACAAGAACAGTATCTCCTCTTCAGTCCAATACACTGTATTTTCTAGGAACAGACGGGACTGCTATTTGCACTGAGTATGGCAATGGGAGTGCAATAGTGACTTTCCTTACCAGAAAACAACTCTTGCTCATAGGACCAGAAACTGCATGTGATTCAACTCCATTTAGGACTGGGAAACAAAAGCTAGATCGCCTTACAAGAAACACAGTCTGCTTTTGAGAAAGAAGCACTCTTCTACTCTACTGTGTTTCCTATGTGGTCCAAACAGTGAGCTTGCTCAGAACAAAAGAACTGTGCTTCCTACACACTCGGCCATATCTAGTTCAATTCTGCTTAGGAACCTGACAAGATCAGTAGTTCCTCTATAGTCCAATACACTGTACTTGCTGGGAACAGACGCCAGTGCTATTTGTCCTGTGTATGGCAATGGCAGCGCAATAGTGACTCTTCTTACCAGAAAACAACTCTTGCTTGTAGGACCAGAAACTGCATGTGATTCAACTCCATTTAGGACTGGGAAACAAAAGCTGGCTCACCTTACAAGAAACACACTCTGCTTTAGAGAAAAGAGCACTCTTCTACTCTACTGTGTTTCCTATGTGGTCCAAACAGTGAGCTTGCTCAGAACAAAAGAACTGTGCTTCCTATACACACGGCCATATCTAGTTCAGTTCTGCTTAGGAACCTGACAAGAACAGTAGATCCTCTTCTGTACAATACACTGTACTTGCTGGGAACAGACGCCAGTGCTATTTGTCCTGTGTATGGCAATGGCAGTGCAATAGTGACTCTTCTTACCATAAAACAACTCTTGCTCGTAGGACTAGAAACTGCATGTGATTCATCTCCATTTAGGACTGGGAAACAAACGCTAGTTCGGCTTTCAAGAAACACACTCTGCTTTAGGGAAAAGAGCACTCTTCTACACTATTGTGTTTCCTATAGGGCCAGAACATTGAGCTTTCTCAGAACAAAAGAACTGTGCTTCCTACACACGGGCCATAACTAGTTCAACTCTGCTTAGAAAAATGACAAGAACAGTAGCTCTTCTTCAGTCCGATACACTGTACTTGCAGGGAACAGACGCGAGTGCTATTTGCACTGTGTATAGCAATGGGAGCGCAATAGTGACTTTCGTTACCAGAAAACAACTCTTGCTCGTAAGACCAGAAACTGCATGTGATTCAACTCCATTTAGGACTTGGAAACAAATGCTAGCTCGCCTTACATGACACACACTCTGCTTTTGAGAAAAGAGCACTCTTCTACTCTATTGTGTGTCCTAAGTGGTCCGAACAGTGAGCTTGCTCAGAACAAAAGAACTGTGCTTCCTACACACATGGGCCATATCTAGTTCAACTCTGCTTAGGAAACTGACAAGAACAATAACTCCTCTTCCTTCCAATACACTGTACTTGCAGGGAACAGACGCGAGTGCTATTTGCACTGTGTATGGCAATTGGAGCACAATAGTGACTTGTCTTACCAGAAAACAACTCTTGCTCGTAGGACAAAAAACTGCATGTGACTCAACTCCATTTAGGACTAGGAAACAAACGCTAGCTCGACTTCCAAGAAACATACTCTGCTTTTGAGAAAAGAGCACTCTTCTACTCTACTGTGTTTGCTATAGAGCCAGAAGATTGAACTTGCTCAGAACATTATAACTGTGCTTCCTACACACACGGCCATATCTAGTTCAATTCTGCTTAGGAACCTGACAAGAACAGTAGATCCTCTTCTGTACAATACACTGTACTTGCTGGGAACAGACACCAGTGCTATTTGTCCTGTGTATGGCAATGGCAGTGCAATAGTGACTCTTCTTACCATAAAACAACTCTTGCTCGTAGGACTAGAAACTGCATGTGATTCAACTCCATTTAGGACTGTGAAACAAACGCTAGCTCTCCTTACAAGAAACACACTCTGCTTTAGGGAAAAGAGCACTCTTCTACTCTGTTGTGTTTCCTATAGTGGCAGAAAAGTGAGCTTTCTCAGAACAAAAGAACTGTGCTTCCTACACACGGGCCATAACTAGTTCAACTCTGCTTAGGAAACTGACAAGAACAGTAGCTCCTCCTCAGTCCCATACACTGTACTTGCGGGGAACAGACGCGAGTGCTATTTGCACTGTGTATGGCATTGGAGCACAATAGTGACTCGTCTTACCAGAAAACAACTCTTGCTCGTAGGACAAAAAACTGCATGTGACTCAACTCCATTTAGGACTGGGAAACAAACGCTAGCTCGCCTTACAAGAAACACACTCTGCTTTTGAGAAAAGAGCACTCTTCTACTCTACTGTGTTTCCTAAGGGGTCCGAATAGTGAGTTTGCTCAGAACAAAAGAACTGTGCTTCCTACACACATGGGCCATATCTAGTTTAACTCTGCTTAGGAAACTGACAAGAACAATAACTCCTCTTCCTTCCAATACACTGTACTTGCAGGGAACAGACGCGAGTGCTATTTGCACTGTGTATGGCAATTGGAGCACAATAGTGACTTTCCTTACCAGAAAACAACTCTTGCTCGTAGGACCAGAAACTGCATGTGATTCAACTCCATTTAGGAATGGGAAACAAATGCTATCTCGCCTTACAAGAAACACACTCTGCTTTTGAGAAAAGAGCACTCTTCTAATCTACTGTGTTTCCTATAGAGCCAGAAGAGTGAACTCGCTCAGAACATTAGAACTGTGCTTCCTACACACACGGCCATATCTAGTTTAATTCTGCTTAGGAACCTGAACAAGAACAGTAGATCCTCTTCTGTACAATACACTGTACTTGCTGGGAACAGACGCCAGTGCTATTTGTCCTGTGTATGGCAATGGCAGCGCAATAGTGACTCTTCTTACCATAAAACAACCCTTGCTCGTAGGACTAGAAACTGCATGTGATTCAACTCCATTTAGGACTGGGAAACAAACGCTAGCTCGACTTACAAGAAACACACTCTGCTTTAGGGAAAAGAGCACTCTTCTACTCTATTTTGTTTCCTATAGGGCCAGAACAGTGAGCTTGCTCAGAACAAAAGAACTGTGCTTCCTACACACGGGCCATAACTAGTTCAACTCTGCTTAGGAAACTGACAAGAACAGTAGCTCCTCTTCAGTCCGATACACTGTACTTGCTGGGAACAGACACGAGTGCTATTTGCACTGTGTATGGCAATGGGAGCGCAATAGTGACTTTCCTTACCAGAAAACAACTCTTGCTCGTAAGACCAGAAACTGCATGAGATTCAACTCCACTTAGTACTGGGAAACAAATGCTAGATCGCCTTACATGAAACACACTCTGCTTTTGAGAAAAGAGCACTCTTCTACTCTACTGTGTTTCCTATGGGGTCTGAACAGTGAGCATGCTCAGAACAAAAGAACTGTGCTTCCTACACACACGGGCCATATCTAGTTCAACTCTGCTTAGGAAACTGACAAGAAAAATAGCTCCTCTTCCTTCCAATACACTGTACTTGCAGGGAACAGACGTGAGTGCTATTTGCACTGTGTATGGCAATTGGAGCACAATAGTGACTTGTCTTACCAGAAAACAACTCTTGCTCGTAGGACAAAAAACTGCATGTGACTCAACTCCATTTAGGACTAGGAAACAAATGCTAGCTCGACTTCCAAGAAACATACTCTGCTTTTGAGAAAAGAGCACTCTTCTACTCTACTGTGTTTCCTATAGAGCCAGAAGATTGAACTTGCTCAGAATATTAGAACTGTGCTTCCTACACACACGGCCATATCTAGTTCAATTCTGCTTAGGAACCTGACAAGAACAGTAGATCCTTTTCTGTACAATACACTGTACTTGCTGGGAACAGACACCAGTGCTATTTGCCCAGTGTATGGCAATGGAAGTGCAATAGTGACTCTTCTTACCATAAAACAACTCTTGCTCGTAGGACTAGAAACTGCATGTGATTCAACTCCATTTAGGACTGGGAAACAAACACTATCTCGCCTTACAAGAAACACACTCTGCTTTAGGGAAAAGAGCACTCTTCTACTCTATTGTGTTTCCTATAGGGGCAGAACAGTGAGCTTTCTCAGAACAAAAGGACTGTGCTTCCTACACACGGGCCATAATTAGTTCAACTCTGCTTAGGAAACTGACAAGAACAGTAGCTCCTCTTCAGTCCAATACACTGTACTTGCTGGGAACAGACGCGAGTGCTATTTGCACTGTGTATGGCAATGGGCGCGCAATAGTGACTTTCCTTACCAGAAAACAACTCTTGCTCATAAGACCAGAAACTGCATGTGATTCAACTCCATTTAGGACTGGGAAACAAATGCTAGCTCGCCTTACATGAAACACACTCTGCTTTAGAGAAAAGAGCACTCTTCTACTCTACTGTGTTTCCTATGGGGTCCAAACAGTGAGCTTGCTCAGAACAAAAGAACTGTGCTTCCTACACACATGGGCCATATCTAGTTGAAATCTGCTTAGGAAACTAAAAAGAACAGTAGATCCTCTTCAGTCCAATACACTGTACTAGGTGGGAACAGACACGAGTGCTATTTGCACTTTGTAGGGCAATTGGAGCACAATAGTGTCTCGTCTTACCAGAAAACAACTCTTGCTCATAGGACAAAAAACTGCATTTGACTCAACTACATTTAGGACTGGGAAACAAACTCTAGCTCGCCTTACAAGAAACACACTCTGCTTTTGAGAAAAGAACACTCTTCTAATCTACTGTGTTTCCCATAGGGCCAGAACAATGAGCTTGCTCAGAACAAAAGAACTGTGCTTCAATCACACACGGGGCATATCTAGTTCAACTCTGCTTAGGAAACTGACAAGAACAGTAGCTCCTCTTCAGTCCAATACACTGTACTTGCTAGGAACAGACGGGACTGCTATTTGCACTGAGTATGGCAATGGGAGTGCAATAGTGACTTTCCTTACCAGAAAACAACTCTTGCTCGTAGGACCAGAAACTGCATGTGATTCAACTCCATTTAGGACTGGGAAACAAACGCTAGCTCGCCTTACAAGAAACACAATCTGCTTTTGAGAAAAGAGCACTCTTCTACTCTACTGTGTTTCCTATGGGGTCCAAACAGTGAGCTTGCTCAGAACAAAAAAAATTGTGCTTCCTATACACACAGCCATATCTAGTTCAAGTCTGCTTAGGAACCTGACAAGAACAGTAGATCCTCTTCAGTCCAATACACTGTACTTGCTGGCAACAGACGCCAGTGCTATTTGTCCTGTTTATGGCAATGGCAGCGCAATAGTGACTTTCCTTACCAGAAAACAACTCTTGCTCATAGTACCAGAAACTTCATGGGATTCAACTCCATTTAGGACTGGGAAACAAACGCTAGCTCGCCTTACAAGAAACACACTCTGCTTTAGAGATGGAGCACTCTTCTAGTCTACTGTGTTTCCTATGGGGTCCAAACAGTGAGCTTGCTCAGAACAAAAGATCTGTGCTTCCTACACGCACGGACCATATCTAGTTCAACTCTGCTTAGAAACCTGACAAGAACAGTAGCTCCTCTTCAGTCCAACACTGTACTTGCTGGGAACAGACGCGAGTGCTATTTGCACTGTGTATGGCAATGGGAGCACAATAGTGACTTTCCTAACCAGAAAACAACTCTTGTTCGTAGGACGAGAAACTGCATGTGATTCAACTCCATTTAGGACTAGGAAACAAACGCTAGATTGCCCTACAAGAAACACACTCTGCTTTAGAGAAAAGAGCACTCTTCTACTCTACTGTGTTTCCTAAAGGGCCAGAACAGTGAGCTTGCTCACAATATAAGAACTGAGCTTCCTACACACACGGGCCATATCTAGTTCAACTCTGCTTAGGAAACTGACAAGAACAGTAGCTCCTCTTCAATCCGATACACTGTACTTGCTGGGATCAGACTCGAGTGCTATTTGCACTGTGTATGAAAATGGGAGCGCAATAGTGACTTTCCTTACCAGAAAACATCTCTTGCTCGTAGGACCAGAAACTGCATGTGATTCAACTCCATTTAGGACTGGGAAACAAACGCAAGCTTACCTTACAAGAAACACACTATGCTTTTGAGAAAAGAGCACTCTTCTACTCTACTGTGTTTCCTATAGGGCCAGAACAGTGAGCTTGCTCAGAAAAAAAGAACTGTACTTCCTACAAACACGGGCCATATGTAGTTCAACTCTGCTTAGGAAACTGAGAAGAAAAGTAGCTCCTTTTCAGTCCAATACACTGTACTTGCTGGGAACAGACGGGAGGGCTATTTGCACTGTGTATGGCAATGGAAGCGCAATAGTGACTTTCCTTACCAGAAAACAACTCTTGCTCGTAGGACCAGAAACTGCATGTGATTCCACTCCATTTAGGACTGAGAAACAAACGCTAGCTCGCCTTACAAGAAACACACTCTGCTTTAGAGAAAAGAGCACTCTTCTACTCTACTGTGTTTCCTATGGGGTCCAAACAGTGAGCTTGCTCAGAACAAAAGATCTGTGCTTCCTACACACACGGGCCATATCTAGTTCAACTCTGCTTAGGAAACTGACAAGAACAGTAGCTCCTCTTCAGTCCAATACACTGTACTTGCGGGGAACAGACGCGAGTGCTATTTGCACTGTGTATGGCAATTGGAGCACAATAGTGACTCGTCTTACCAGAAAACAACTCTTGCTCGTAGGACAAAATCTACATGTGACTCAAATCCATTTAGGACTGGGAAACAAACGCTAGCTCGCCTTACAAGAAACACACTCTGCTTTTGAGAAAAGAGCACTCTTCTACTCTACTGTGTTTCCTATGGTGTCCGAAAAGCGAGCTTCCTCAGAACAAAAGAACCGTGCTTCCTACACACACGGCCATATCTAGTTCAATTCTGCTTAGGAACCTGACAAGAACAGTAGATCCTCTTCAGTCCACTACACTGTACTTGCTGAGAACAGACGCCAGTGCTATTAGTCCTGTGTATGGCAATGGCAGCGCAATAGTGACTCTTCTTACCATAAAACAACTGTTGCTCGTAGGACCAGAAACTGCATGTGTTTCAACTCCATTTAAAACTGGGAAACAAACGCTACCTCGCCTTACAAGGAACACACTCTGCTTTAGAGAAAAGAGCACTCTTCTACTCTACTGTGTTTCCTATAGAGCCAGAACAGTGAGCTTGCTCAAGACAAAAGAACTGTGCTTCCTACACACGGGCCATATCTAGTTCAACTCTGCTTAAGAAACTGACAAGAACAGTAGCTCCTCTTCAGTCCGATACACTGTACTTGCTGGGAGCAGACGCGAGTACTATTTGCACTGTATATGGCAATGGGAGCGCAATAGTGACTTGTCTTACCAGAAAACAACTCTTGCTCATAGGACAAAAAACTGCATGTGACTCAACTCCATTTATGACTAGGAAACAAACGCTAGCTCGACTTCCAAGAAACACACTCTGCTTTTGAGAAAAGAGCACTCTTCTACTCTACTGTAGAAGACTGAACTTGCTCAGAACATAAAGACTGTGCTTCCTACACACACGGCCATATCTAGTTCAATTCTGCTTAGGAACCTGACAAGAACAGTAGATCCTCTTCTGTACAATACACTGTACTTGCTGGTAACAGACACCAGTGCTATTTGTCCTGTGTATGGCAATGGCAGTGCAATAGTGACTCTTCTTACCATAAAACAACTCTTGCTCGTAGGACTAGAAACTGCATGTGATTCAACTCCATTTAGGACTGTTAAACAAACGCTAGCTCTCCTTACAAGAAACACACTCTGCTTTAGGGAAAAGAGCACTCTTCTACTCTATTGTGTTTCCTATAGCGGCAGAACAGTGAGCTTTCTCAGAACAAAAGAACTGTGCTTCCTACACACGGGCCATAACTAGTTCAACTCTGCTTAGGAAACTGACAAGAACAGTAGATCCTCTTCAGTCCAATACACTGTACTTGCTGGGAACAGACGCGACTGCTATTTGCACTGTGTATGGCAATTGGAGCACAATAGTGACTTTCCTTACCAGAAAACAACTCTTGCTCGTAGGACCAGAAACTGCATGTGATTCAACTCAATTTAGGAATGGGAAACAAATGCTAGCTTGCCTTACAAGAAACACACTCTGCTTTTGAGAAAAGAGCACTCTTCTACTCTACTGTGTTTCCTATGGGGTCCGAACAGTGAGCTTGCTCAGAACAAAAGAACTGTGCTTTCTACACACACGGGCCATATCTAGTTCAACTCTGCTTAGGAAACAAACAAGAACAGTAGGTCCTCTTCAGTCCGATACACTGTACTTGTGGGGAACAGACGCGAGTGCTATTTGCACTGTGTATGGCATTGGAGCACAATAGTGACTCGTCTTACCAGAAAACAACTCTTGCTCGTAGGACAAAAAACTGCATGTGACTCAACTCCATTTAGGACTGGGAAACAAACGCTAGCTCGCCTTACAAGAAACACACTCTGCTTTTGAGAAAAGAGCACTCTTCTACTCTACTGTGTTTCCTATAGGGTCCGAACAGTGAGCTTGCTCAGAACAAAAGAACTGTGCTTCCTACACACACGGCCATATCTAGTTCAATTCTGCTTAGGAACCTGACAAGAACAGTAGATCCTCTTCAGTCCAATACACTGTACTTGCTGGGAACAGACGCCAGTGCTCTTTGTACTGTGTATGGCAATGGCAGCGCAATAGTGACTCTTCTTACCAGAAAACAACTCTTGCTTGTAGGACCAGAAACTGCATGTGATTCAACTCCATTTAGGACTGGGAAACAAAAGCTGGCTCACCTTACAAGAAACACACTCTGCTTTAGAGAAAAGAGCACTCTTCTACTCTACTGTGTTTCCTATAGGGCCAGAACAGTGAGTTTGCTCAGAACAAAAGAACTGTGATTCCTACACACGGGCCATATCTAGTTCAACTCTGCTTAGGAAACTGACAAGAACAGTAGCACCTCTTCAGTCCGATACACTGTACTTGCTGGGAACAGACACGAGTGCTATTTGCACTGTGTATGGCAATGGGCGCGCAATAGTGACTTTCCTTACCAGAAAACAACTCTTGCTCATAAGACCAGAAACTGCATGTGATTCAACTCCATTTAGGACTGGGAAACAAATGCTAGCTCGCCTTACATGAAACACACTCTGCTTTAGAGAAAAGAGCACTCTTCTACTCTATTGTGTGTCCTAAGTGGTCCGAACAGTGAGCTTGCTCAGAACAAAAGAACTGTGCTTCCTACACACATGGGCCATATCTAGTTCAACTCTGCTTAGGAAACTGACAAGAACAATAACTCCTCTTCCTTCCAATAAACTGTACTTGCAGGGAACAGACGCGAGTGCTATTTGCACTGTGTATGGCAATGGGAGCGCAATAGTGACTTTCCTAACCAGAAAACAACTCTTGTTCGTAGGACCAGAAACTGCATGTAATTCAAATCCATTTAGGACTAGGAAACAAACGCTAGATTGCCCTACAAGAAACACACTCTGCTTTAGAGAAAAGAGCACTCTTCTACTCTACTGTGTTTCCTAAAGGGCCAGAACAGTGAGCTTGCTCAGAACATAAGAACTGAGCATCCTACACACACGGGCCATATCTAGTTCAACTCTGCTTAGGAAACTGACAAGAACAGTATCTCCTCTTCAGTCCAATACACTGTATTTTCTAGGAACAGACGGGACTGCTATTTGCACTGAGTATGGCAATGGGAGTGCAATAGTGACTTTCCTTACCAGAAAACAACTCTTGCTCATAGGACCAGAAACTGCATGTGATTCAACTCCATTTAGGACTGGGAAACAAAAGCTAGATCGCCTTACAAGAAACACAGTCTGCTTTTGAGAAAGAAGCACTCTTCTACTCTACTGTGTTTCCTATGTGGTCCAAACAGTGAGCTTGCTCAGAACAAAAGAACTGTGCTTCCTACACACTCGGCCATATCTAGTTCAATTCTGCTTAGGAACCTGACAAGATCAGTAGTTCCTCTATAGTCCAATACACTGTACTTGCTGGGAACAGACGCCAGTGCTATTTGTCCTGTGTATGGCAATGGCAGCGCAATAGTGACTCTTCTTACCAGAAAACAACTCTTGCTTGTAGGACCAGAAACTGCATGTGATTCAACTCCATTTAGGACTGGGAAACAAAAGCTGGCTCACCTTACAAGAAACACACTCTGCTTTAGAGAAAAGAGCACTCTTCTACTCTACTGTGTTTCCTATGTGGTCCAAACAGTGAGCTTGCTCAGAACAAAAGAACTGTGCTTCCTATACACACGGCCATATCTAGTTCAGTTCTGCTTAGGAACCTGACAAGAACAGTAGATCCTCTTCTGTACAATACACTGTACTTGCTGGGAACAGACGCCAGTGCTATTTGTCCTGTGTATGGCAATGGCAGTGCAATAGTGACTCTTCTTACCATAAAACAACTCTTGCTCGTAGGACTAGAAACTGCATGTGATTCATCTCCATTTAGGACTGGGAAACAAACGCTAGTTCGGCTTTCAAGAAACACACTCTGCTTTAGGGAAAAGAGCACTCTTCTACACTATTGTGTTTCCTATAGGGCCAGAACATTGAGCTTTCTCAGAACAAAAGAACTGTGCTTCCTACACACGGGCCATAACTAGTTCAACTCTGCTTAGAAAAATGACAAGAACAGTAGCTCTTCTTCAGTCCGATACACTGTACTTGCAGGGAACAGACGCGAGTGCTATTTGCACTGTGTTTGGCATTGGAGCACAATAGTGACTCGTCTTACCAGAAAACAACTCTTGCTCGTAGGACAAAAAACTGCATGTGACTCAACTCCATTTAGGACTGGGAAACAAACGCTAGCTCGACTTACAAGAAACACACTCTGGTTTTGAGAAAAGAGCACTCTTCTACTCTACTGTGTTTCCTATGTGGTCCGAACAGTGAGCTTGCTCAGAGCAAAAGAACTGTGCTTCCTACACACACGGCCATATCTAGTTCAATTCTGCTTAGGAACCTGACAAGATCAGTAGTTCCTCTATAGTCCAATACACTGTACTTGCTGGGAACAGACGCCAGTGCTATTTGTCCTGTGTATGGCAATGGCAGCGCAATAGTGACTCTTCTTACCAGAAAACAACTCTTGCTTGTAGGAACAGAAACTGCATGTGATTCAACTCCATTTAGGACTGGGAAACAAAAGCTGGCTCACCTTACAAGAAACACACTCTGCTTTAGAGAAAAGAGCACTCTTCTACTCTACTGTGTTTCCTATAGGGCCAGAACAGTGAGCTTGCTCAGAACAAAAAAATTGTGATTCCTACACACGGGCCATATCTAGTTCAACTCTGCTTAGGAAACTGACAAGAACAGTAGCACCTCTTCAGTCCCATACACTGTACTTGCAGGGAACAGACGCGAGTGCTATTTGCACTGTGTATAGCAATGGGAGCGCAATAGTGACTTTCGTTACCAGAAAACAACTCTTGCTCGTAAGACCAGAAACTGCATGTGATTCAACTCCATTTAGGACTTGGAAACAAATGCTAGCTCGCCTTACATGACACACACTCTGCTTTTGAGAAAAGAGCACTCTTCTACTCTATTGTGTGTCCTAAGTGGTCCGAACAGTGAGCTTGCTCAGAACAAAAGAACTGTGCTTCCTACACACATGGGCCATATCTAGTTCAACTCTGCTTAGGAAACTGACAAGAACAATAACTCCTCTTCCTTCCAATACACTGTACTTGAGGGAACAGACGCGAGTGCTATTTGCACTGTGTATGGCAATTGGAGCACAATAGTGACTTGTCTTACCAGAAAACAACTCTTGCTCGTAGGACAAAAAACTGCATGTGACTCAACTCCATTTAGGACTAGGAAACAAACGCTAGCTCGACTTCCAAGAAACATACTCTGCTTTTGAGAAAAGAGCACTCTTCTACTCTACTGTGTTTGCTATAGAGCCAGAAGATTGAACTTGCTCAGAACATTATAACTGTGCTTCCTACACACACGGCCATATCTAGTTCAATTCTGCTTAGGAACCTGACAAGAACAGTAGATCCTCTTCTGTACAATACACTGTACTTGCTGGGAACAGACACCAGTGCTATTTGTCCTGTGTATGGCAATGGCAGTGCAATAGTGACTCTTCTTACCATAAAACAACTCTTGCTCGTAGGACTAGAAACTGCATGTGATTCAACTCCATTTAGGACTGTGAAACAAACGCTAGCTCTCCTTACAAGAAACACACTCTGCTTTAGGGAAAAGAGCACTCTTCTACTCTGTTGTGTTTCCTATAGTGGCAGAAAAGTGAGCTTTCTCAGAACAAAAGAACTGTGCTTCCTACACACGGGCCATAACTAGTTCAACTCTGCTTAGGAAACTGACAAGAACAGTAGCTCCTCCTCAGTCCCATACACTGTACTTGCGGGGAACAGACGCGAGTGCTATTTGCACTGTGTATGGCATTGGAGCACAATAGTGACTCGTCTTACCAGAAAACAACTCTTGCTCGTAGGACAAAAAACTGCATGTGACTCAACTCCATTTAGGACTGGGAAACAAACGCTAGCTCGCCTTACAAGAAACACACTCTGCTTTTGAGAAAAGAGCACTCTTCTACTCTACTGTGTTTCCTAAGGGGTCCGAATAGTGAGTTTGCTCAGAACAAAAGAACTGTGCTTCCTACACACATGGGCCATATCTAGTTTAACTCTGCTTAGGAAACTGACAAGAACAATAACTCCTCTTCCTTCCAATACACTGTACTTGCAGGGAACAGACGCGAGTGCTATTTGCACTGTGTATGGCAATTGGAGCACAATAGTGACTTTCCTTACCAGAAAACAACTCTTGCTCGTAGGACCAGAAACTGCATGTGATTCAACTCCATTTAGGAATGGGAAACAAATGCTATCTCGCCTTACAAGAAACACACTCTGCTTTTGAGAAAAGAGCACTCTTCTAATCTACTGTGTTTCCTATAGAGCCAGAAGAGTGAACTCGCTCAGAACATTAGAACTGTGCTTCCTACACACACGGCCATATCTAGTTTAATTCTGCTTAGGAACCTGAACAAGAACAGTAGATCCTCTTCTGTACAATACACTGTACTTGCTGGGAACAGACGCCAGTGCTATTTGTCCTGTGTATGGCAATGGCAGCGCAATAGTGACTCTTCTTACCATAAAACAACCCTTGCTCGTAGGACTAGAAACTGCATGTGATTCAACTCCATTTAGGACTGGGAAACAAACGCTAGCTCGACTTACAAGAAACACACTCTGCTTTAGGGAAAAGAGCACTCTTCTACTCTATTTTGTTTCCTATAGGGCCAGAACAGTGAGCTTGCTCAGAACAAAAGAACTGTGCTTCCTACACACGGGCCATAACTAGTTCAACTCTGCTTAGGAAACTGACAAGAACAGTAGCTCCTCTTCAGTCCGATACACTGTACTTGCTGGGAACAGACACGAGTGCTATTTGCACTGTGTATGGCAATGGGAGCGCAATAGTGACTTTCCTTACCAGAAAACAACTCTTGCTCGTAAGACCAGAAACTGCATGAGATTCAACTCCACTTAGTACTGGGAAACAAATGCTAGATCGCCTTACATGAAACACACTCTGCTTTTGAGAAAAGAGCACTCTTCTACTCTACTGTGTTTCCTATGGGGTCTGAACAGTGAGCATGCTCAGAACAAAAGAACTGTGCTTCCTACACACACGGGCCATATCTAGTTCAACTCTGCTTAGGAAACTGACAAGAAAAATAGCTCCTCTTCCTTCCAATACACTGTACTTGCAGGGAACAGACGTGAGTGCTATTTGCACTGTGTATGGCAATTGGAGCACAATAGTGACTTGTCTTACCAGAAAACAACTCTTGCTCGTAGGACAAAAAACTGCATGTGACTCAACTCCATTTAGGACTAGGAAACAAATGCTAGCTCGACTTCCAAGAAACATACTCTGCTTTTGAGAAAAGAGCACTCTTCTACTCTACTGTGTTTCCTATAGAGCCAGAAGATTGAACTTGCTCAGAATATTAGAACTGTGCTTCCTACACACACGGCCATATCTAGTTCAATTCTGCTTAGGAACCTGACAAGAACAGTAGATCCTTTTCTGTACAATACACTGTACTTGCTGGGAACAGACACCAGTGCTATTTGCCCAGTGTATGGCAATGGAAGTGCAATAGTGACTCTTCTTACCATAAAACAACTCTTGCTCGTAGGACTAGAAACTGCATGTGATTCAACTCCATTTAGGACTGGGAAACAAACACTATCTCGCCTTACAAGAAACACACTCTGCTTTAGGGAAAAGAGCACTCTTCTACTCTATTGTGTTTCCTATAGGGGCAGAACAGTGAGCTTTCTCAGAACAAAAGGACTGTGCTTCCTACACACGGGCCATAACTAGTTCAACTCTGCTTAGGAAACTGACAAGAACAGTAGCTCCTCTTCAGTCCAATACACTGTACTTGCTGGGAACAGACGCGAGTGCTATTTGCACTGTGTATGGCAATGGGAGCACAATAGTGACTTTCCTTACCAGAAAACAACTCTTGCTCGTAGGACTAGAAACTGCATGTGATTCAACTCCATTTAGGAATGGGAAACAAATGCTTTCTCGCCTTACAAGAAACACACTCTGCTTTTGAGAAAAGAGCACTCTTCTACTCTACTGTGTTTCCTATAGAGCCAGAAGAGTGAACTTGCTCAGAACATTAGAACTGTGCTTCCTACACACACGGCCATATCTAGTTTAATTCTGCTTAGGAACCTGACAAGAACAGTAGATCCTCTTCTGTACAATACACTGTACTTGCTGGGAACAGACGCCAGTGCTATTTGTCCTGTGTATGGCAATGGCAGCGCAATAGTGACTCTTCTTACCATAAAACAACCCTTGCTCGTAGGACTAGAAACTGCATGTGATTCAACTCCATTTAGGACTGGGAAACAAACGCTAGCTCGACTTACAAGAAACACACTCTGCTTTAGGGAAAAGAGCACTCTTCTACTCTATTGTGTTTCCTATAGGGCCAGAACAGTGAGCTTGCTCAGAACAAAAGAACTGTGCTTCCTACACACGGGCCATAACTAGTTCAACTCTGCTTAGGAAACTGACAAGAACAGTAGCTCCTTTTCAGTCCGATACACTGTACTTGCTGGGAACAGACACGAGTGCTATTTGCACTGTGTATGGCAATGCGAGCGCAATAGTGACTTTCCTTACCAGAAAACAACTCTTGCTCGTAAGACCAGAAACTGCATGAGATTCAACTCCACTTAGTACTGGGAAACAAATGCTAGATCGCCTTACATGAAACACACTCTGCTTTTGAGAAAAGAGCACTCTTCTACTCTACTGTGTTTCCTATGGGGTCTGAACAGTGAGCTTGCTCAGAACAAAAGAACTGTGCTTCCTACACACACGGGCCATATCTAGTTCAACTCTGCTTAGGAAACTGACAAGAACAATAGCTCCTCTTCCTTCCAATACACTGTACTTGCAGGGAACAGACGCGAGTGCTATTTGCACTGTGTATGGCAATTGGAGCACAATAGTGACTTGTCTTACCAGAAAACAACTCTTGCTCGTAGGACAAAAAACTGCATGTGACTCAACTCCATTTAGGACTAGGAAACAAACGCTAGCTCGACTTCCAAGAAACACACTCTGCTTTTGAGAAAAGAGCACTCTTGTACTCTACTGTGTTTCCTATAGAGCCAGAAGATTGAACTTGCTCAGAATATTAGAACTGTGCTTCCTACACACACGGCCATATCTAGTTCAATTCTGCTTAGGAACCTGACAAGAACAGTAGCTCCTCTTCAGTCCGACACACTGTACTTGCTGGGAACAGACGCGAGTGCTATTTGCACTGTGTATGGCAATGGGAGCACAATAGTGACTTTCCTTACCAGAAAACAACTCTTGCTCGTAGGACCAGAAACTGCATGTGATTCAACTCCTTTTAGGACTGGGAAACAAATGCTAGCTCGCCTTACAAGAAACACACTCTGCTTTTGAGAAAAGAGCACTCTTCTACTCTACTGTGTTTCCTATAGGGTCCGAACAGTGAGCTTGCTCAGAACAAAAGAACTGTGCTTTCTACACACGGGCCATATCTAGTTCAACTCTGCTTAGGAAACAAACAAGAACAGTAGCTCCTCTTCAGTCCGATACACTGTACTTGTGGGGAACAGACGCGAGTGCTATTTGCACTGTGTATGGCATTGGAGCACAATAGTGACTCGTCTTACCAGAAAACAACTCTTGCTGGTAGGACAAAAAACTGCATGAGATTCAACTCCATTTAGGACTGGGAAACAAACGCTAGCTCGCCTTACAAGAAACACACTCTGCTTTTGAGAAAAGAGCACTCTTCTACTCTACTGTGTTTCCTATGGGGTCCGAACAGTGAGCTTCCTCTGAACAAAAAAACTGTGCTTCCTACACACACGGCCATATCTAGTTCACTTCTGCTTAGGAACCTGACAAGACAGTAGATCCTCTTCAGTCCAATACACTGTACTTGCTGGGAAAAGACGCCAATGCTATTTGTCCTGTGTACGGCAATGGCAGCGCAATAGTGACTCTTCTTACCAGAAATCAACTCTTGCTTGTAGGACCAGAAACTGCATGTGATTCAACTCCATTTAGGACTGGGAAACAAAAGCTAGCTCACCTTACAAGAAACACACTCTGCTTTAGAGAAAAGAGCACTCTTCTACTCTACTGTGTTTCCTATAGGGCCAGAACAGTGAGCTTTCTCAGAACAAAAGAACTGTGCTTCCTACACACGGGCCATATCTAGTTCAACTCTGCTTAGGAAACTGACAAGAACAGTAGCTCCTCTTCAGTCCGATACACTGTACTTGCTGGGAACAGACACGAGTGCTATTTGCACTGTGTATGGCAATGGGAGCGCAATAGTGACTTTCCTTACCAGAAAACAACTCTTGCTCGTAAGACCAGAAACTGCATGAGATTCAACTCCATTTAGAACTGGGAAACAAATGCTAGATCGCCTTACATGAAACACACTCTGCTTTTGAGAAAAGAGCACTCTTCTACTCTACTGTGTTTCCTATGTGGTCCGAACAGTGAGCTTGCTCAGAACAAAAGAACTGTGTTTCCTACACACACGGGCCATATCTAGTTCAACTCTGCTTAGGAAACTGACAAGAACAATAGCTCCTCTTCCTTCCAATACACTGTACTTGCAGGGAACAGACGCGAGTGCTATTTGCACTGTGTATGGCAATTGGAGCACAATAGTGACTTGTCTTACCAGAAAACAACTCTTGCTCGTAGGACAAAAAACTGCATGTGACTCAACTCCATTTAGGACTAGGAAACAAACGCTAGCTCGACTTCCAAGAAACATACTCTGCTTTTGAGAAAAGAGCACTCTTCTACTCTACTGTGTTTCCTATAGAGCCAGAAGATTGAACTTGCTCAGAACATTATAACTGTGCGTCCTACACACAGGGCATATCTAGTTCAATTCTGCTTAGGAACCTGACAAGAACAGTAGATCCTCTTCTGTACAATACACTGCACTTGCTGGGAACAGACACCAGTGCTATTTGTCCTGTGTAATGCAATGGCAGTGCAATAGTGACTCTTCTTACCATAAAACAACTCTTGCTCGTAGGACTAGAAACTGCATGTGATTCAACTCCATTTAGGACTGTGAAACAAACGCTAGCTCTCCTTACAAGAAACACACTCTGCTTTAGGGAAAAGAGCACTCTTCTACTCTATTGTGTTTCCTCTAGCGGCAGAACAGTGAGCTTTCTCAGAACAAAAGAACTGTGCTTCCTACACACGGGCCATAACTAGTTCAACTCTGCTTAGGAAACTGACAAGAACAGTAGCTCCTCTTCAGTCCAATACACTGTATTTGCTGGGAACAGACGCCAGTGCTATTTGCACTGTGTATGGCAATGGGAGCACAATAGTGACTTTCCTTACCAGAAAACAACTCTTGCTCGTAGGACCAGAAACTGCATGTGATTCAACTCCATTTAGGACTGGGAAACAAAAGCTGGCTCACCTTACAAGAAACACACTCTGCTTTAGAGAAAAGAGCACTCTTCTACTCTACTGTGTTTCCTATAGGGCCAGAACAGTGAGTTTGCTCAGAACAAAAGAACTGTGATTCCTACACACGGGCCATATCTAGTTCATCTCTGCTTAGGAAACTGACAAGAACAGTAGCACCTCTTCAGTCCGATACACTGTACTTGCTGGGAACAGACACGAGTGCTATTTGCACTGTGTATGGCAATGGGCGCGCAATAGTGACTTTCCTTACCAGAAAACAACTCTTGCTCGTAAGACCAGAAACTGCATGTGATTCAACTCCATTTAGGACTGGGAAACAAATGCTAGCTCGCCTTACATGAAACACACTCTGCTTTAGAGAAAAGAGCACTCTTCTACTCTATTGTGTGTCCTAAGTGGTCCGAACAGTGAGCTTGCTCAGAACAAAAGAACTGTGCTTCCTACACACATGGGCCATATCTAGTTCAACTCTGCTTAGGAAACTGACAAGAACAATAACTCCTCTTCCTTCCAATAAACTGTACTTGCAGGGAACAGACGCGAGTGCTATTTGCACTGTGTATGGCAATGGGAGCGCAATAGTGACTTTCCTAACCAGAAAACAACTCTTGTTCGTAGGACCAGAAACTGCATGTAATTCAACTCCATTTAGGACTAGGAAACAAACGCTAGATTGCCCTACAAGAAACACACTCTGCTTTAGAGAAAAGAGCACTCTTCTACTCTACTGTGTTTCCTAAAGGGCCAGAACAGTGAGCTTGCTCAGAACATAAGAACTGAGCATCCTACACACACGGGCCATATCTAGTTCAACTCTGCTTAGGAAACTGACAAGAACAGTATCTCCTCTTCAGTCCAATACACTGTACTTTCTAGGAACAGACGGGACTGCTATTTGCACTGAGTATGGCAATGGGATTGCAATAGTGACTTTCCTTACCAGAAAACAACTCTTGCTCATAGGACCAGAAACTGCATGTGATTCAACTCCATTTAGGACTGGGAAACAAAAGCTAGATCGCCTTACAAGAAACACAGTCTGCTTTTGAGAAAAGAGCACTCTTCTACTCTACTGTGTTTCCTATGTGGTCCAAACAGTGAGCTTGCTCAGAACAAAAGAACTGTGCTTCCTACACACTCGGCCATATCTAGTTCAATTCTGCTTAGGAACCTGACAAGATCAGTAGTTCCTCTATAGTCCAATACACTGTACTTGCTGGGAACAGACGCCAGTGCTATTTGTCCTGTGTATGGCAATGGCAGCGCAATAGTGACTCTTCTTACCAGAAAACAACTCTTGCTTGTAGGACCAGAAACTGCATGTGATTCAACTCCATTTAGGACTGGGAAACAAAAGCTGGCTCACCTTACAAGAAACACACTCTGCTTTAGAGAAAAGAGCACTCTTCTACTCTACTGTGTTTCCTATGTGGTCCAAACAGTGAGCTTGCTCAGAACAAAAGAACTGTGCTTCCTATACACACGGCCATATCTAGTTCAGTTCTGCTTAGGAACCTGACAAGAACAGTAGATCCTCTTCTGTACAATACACTGTACTTGCTGGGAACAGACGCCAGTGCTATTTGTCCTGTGTATGGCAATGGCAGTGCAATAGTGACTCTTCTTACCATAAAACAACTCTTGCTCGTAGGACTAGAAACTGCATGTGATTCATCTCCATTTAGGACTGGGAAACAAACGCTAGTTCGGCTTTCAAGAAACACACTCTGCTTTAGGGAAAAGAGCACTCTTCTACACTATTGTGTTTCCTATAGGGCCAGAACATTGAGCTTTCTCAGAACAAAAGAACTGTACTTCCTACACACGGGCCATAACTAGTTCAACTCTGCTTAGAAAAATGACAAGAACAGTAGCTCTTCTTCAGTCCGATACACTGTACTTGCAGGGAACAGACGCGAGTGCTATTTGCACTGTGTTTGGCATTGGAGCACAATAGTGACTCGTCTTACCAGAAAACAACTCTTGCTCGTAGGACAAAAAACTGCATGTGACTCAACTCCATTTAGGACTGGGAAACAAACGCTAGCTCGACTTACAAGAAACACACTCTGGTTTTGAGAAAAGAGCACTCTTCTACTCTACTGTGTTTCCTATGTGGTCCGAACAGTGAGCTTGCTCAGAGCAAAAGAACTGTGCTTCCTACACACACGGCCATATCTAGTTCAATTCTGCTTAGGAACCTGACAAGATCAGTAGTTCCTCTATAGTCCAATACACTGTACTTGCTGGGAACAGACGCCAGTGCTATTTGTCCTGTGTATGGCAATGGCAGCGCAATAGTGACTCTTCTTACCAGAAAACAACTCTTGCTTGTAGGACCAGAAACTGCATGTGATTCAACTCCATTTAGGACTGGGAAACAAAAGCTGGCTCACCTTACAAGAAACACACTCTGCTTTAGAGAAAAGAGCACTCTTCTACTCTACTGTGTTTCCTATAGGGCCAGAACAGTGAGCTTGC
This sequence comes from Peromyscus eremicus, assembly GCF_949786415.1. NCBI lineage: Eukaryota > Metazoa > Chordata > Mammalia > Rodentia > Cricetidae > Peromyscus > Peromyscus eremicus. The sequence goes on from NW_026734842.1 coordinate 181,485, forward strand.
TCAGAACAAAAAAATTGTGATTCCTACACACGGGCCATATCTAGTTCAACTCTGCTTAGGAAACTGACAAGAACAGTAGCACCTCTTCAGTCCCATACACTGTACTTGCAGGGAACAGACGCGAGTGCTATTTGCACTGTGTATAGCAATGGGAGCGCAATAGTGACTTTCGTTACCAGAAAACAACTCTTGCTCGTAAGACCAGAAACTGCATGTGATTCAACTCCATTTAGGACTTGGAAACAAATGCTAGCTCGCCTTACATGACACACACTCTGCTTTTGAGAAAAGAGCACTCTTCTACTCTATTGTGTGTCCTAAGTGGTCCGAACAGTGAGCTTGCTCAGAACAAAAGAACTGTGCTTCCTACACACATGGGCCATATCTAGTTCAACTCTGCTTAGGAAACTGACAAGAACAATAACTCCTCTTCCTTCCAATACACTGTACTTGCAGGGAACAGACGCGAGTGCTATTTGCACTGTGTATGGCAATTGGAGCACAATAGTGACTTGTCTTACCAGAAAACAACTCTTGCTCGTAGGACAAAAAACTGCATGTGACTCAACTCCATTTAGGACTAGGAAACAAACGCTAGCTCGACTTCCAAGAAACATACTCTGCTTTTGAGAAAAGAGCACTCTTCTACTCTACTGTGTTTCCTATAGAGCCAGAAGATTGAACTTGCTCAGAACATTATAACTGTGCTTCCTACACACACGGCCATATCTAGTACAATTCTGCTTAGGAACCTGACAAGAACAGTAGATCCTCTTCTGTACAATACACTGTACTTGCTGGGAACAGACACCAGTGCTATTTGTCCTGTGTATGGCAATGGCAGTGCAATAGTGACTCTTCTTACCATAAAACAACTCTTGCTCGTAGGACTAGAAACTGCATGTGATTCAACTCCATTTAGGACTGTGAAACAAACGCTAGCTCTCCTTACAAGAAACACACTCTGCTTTAGGGAAAAGAGCACTCTTCTACTCTGTTGTGTTTCCTATAGTGGCAGAAAAGTGAGCATTCTCAGAACAAAAGAACTGTGCTTCCTACACACGGGCCATAACTAGTTCAACTCTGCTTAGGAAACTGACAAGAACAGTAGCTCCTCCTCAGTCCCATACACTGTACTTGCGGGGAACAGACGCGAGTGCTATTTGCACTGTGTATGGCATTGGAGCACAATAGTGACTCGTCTTACCAGAAAACAACTCTTGCTCGTAGGACAAAAAACTGCATGTGACTCAACTCCATTTAGGACTGGAAAACAAACGCTAGCTCGCCTTACAAGAAACACACTCTGCTTTTGAGAAAAGAGCACTCTTCTACTCTACTGTGTTTCCTAAGGGGTCCGAATAGTGAGTTTGCTCAGAACAAAAGAACTGTGCTTCCTACACACATGGGCCATATCTAGTTTAACTCTGCTTAGGAAACTGACAAGAACAATAACTCCTCTTCCTTCCAATACACTGTACTTGCAGGGAACAGACGCGAGTGCTATTTGCACTGTGTATGGCAATTGGAGCACAATAGTGACTTTCCTTACCAGAAAACAACTCTTGCTCGTAGGACCAGAAACTGCATGTGATTCAACTCCATTTAGGAATGGGAAACAAATGCTATCTCGCCTTACAAGAAACACACTCTGCTTTTGAGAAAAGAGCACTCTTCTAATCTACTGTGTTTCCTATAGAGCCAGAAGAGTGAACTTGCTCAGAACATTAGAACTGTGCTTCCTACACACACGGCCATATCTAGTTTAATTCTGCTTAGGAACCTGAACAAGAACAGTAGATCCTCTTCTGTACAATACACTGTACTTGCTGGGAACAGACGCCAGTGCTATTTGTCCTGTGTATGGCAATGGCAGCGCAATAGTGACTCTTCTTACCATAAAACAACCCTTGCTCGTAGGACTAGAAACTGCATGTGATTCAACTCCATTTAGGACTGGGAAACAAACGCTAGCTCGACTTACAAGAAACACACTCTGCTTTAGGGAAAAGAGCACTCTTCTACTCTATTGTGTTTCCTATAGGGCCAGAACAGTGAGCTTGCTCAGAACAAAAGAACTGTGCTTCCTACACACGGGCCATAACTAGTTCAACTCTGCTTAGGAAACTGACAAGAACAGTAGCTCCTCTTCAGTCCGATACACTGTACTTGCTGGGAACAGACACGAGTGCTATTTGCACTGTGTATGGCAATGGGAGCGCAATAGTGACTTTCCTTACCAGAAAACAACTCTTGCTCGTAAGACCAGAAACTGCATGAGATTCAACTCCACTTAGTACTGGGAAACAAATGCTAGATCGCCTTACATGAAACACACTCTGCTTTTGAGAAAAGAGCACTCTTCTACTCTACTGTGTTTCCTATGGGGTCTGAACAGTGAGCATGCTCAGAACAAAAGAACTGTGCTTCCTACACACACGGGCCATATCTAGTTCAACTCTGCTTAGGAAACTGACAAGAAAAATAGCTCCTCTTCCTTCCAATACACTGTACTTGCAGGGAACAGACGCGAGTGCTATTTGCACTGTGTATGGCAATTGGAGCACAATAGTGACTTGTCTTACCAGAAAACAACTCTTGCTCGTAGGACAAAAAACTGCATGTGACTCAACTCCATTTAGGACGAGGAAACAAATGCTAGCTCGACTTCCAAGAAACATACTCTGCTTTTGAGAAAAGAGCACTCTTCTACTCTACTGTGTTTCCTATAGAGCCAGAAGATTGAACTTGCTCAGAATATTAGAACTGTGCTTCCTACACACACGGCCATATCTAGTTCAATTCTGCTTAGGAACCTGACAAGAACAGTAGATCCTCTTCTGTACAATACACTGTACTTGCTGGGAACAGACACCAGTGCTATTTGCCCAGTGTATGGCAATGGAAGTGCAATAGTGACTCTTCTTACCATAAAACAACTCTTGCTCGTAGGACTAGAAACTGCATGTGATTCAACTCCATTTAGGACTGGGAAACAAACACTATCTCGCCTTACAAGAAACACACTCTGCTTTAGGGAAAAGAGCACTCTTCTACTCTATTGTGTTTCCTATAGGGGCAGAACAGTGAGCTTTCTCAGAACAAAAGGACTGTGCTTCCTACACACGGGCCATAACTAGTTCAACTCTGCTTAGGAAACTGACAAGAACAGTAGCTCCTCTTCAGTCCGATACACTGTACTTGCTGGGAACAGACGCGAGTGCTATTTGCACTGTGTATGGCAATGGGAGCACAATAGTGACTTTCCTTACCAGAAAACAACTCTTGCTCGTAGGACTAGAAACTGCATGTGATTCAACTCCATTTAGGAATGGGAAACAAATGCTATCTCGCCTTACAAGAAACACACTCTGCTTTTGAGAAAAGAGCACTCTTCTACTCTACTGTGTTTCCTATAGAGCCAGAAGAGTGAACTTGCTCAGAACATTAGAACTGTGCTTCCTACACACACGGCCATATCTAGTTTAATTCTGCTTAGGAACCTGACAAGAACAGTAGATCCTCTTCTGTACAATACACTGTACTTGCTGGGAACAGACGCCAGTGCTATTTGTCCTGTGTATGGCAATGGCAGCGCAATAGTGACTCTACCTACCATAAAACAACCCTTGCTCGTAGGACTAGAAACTGCATGTGATTCAACTCCATTTAGGACTGGGAAACAAACGCTAGCTCGACTTACAAGAAACACACTCTGCTTTAGGGAAAAGAGCACTCTTCTACTCTATTGTGTTTCCTATAGGGCCAGAACAGTGAGCTTGCTCAGAACAAAAGAACTGTGCTTCCTACACACGGGCCATAACTAGTTCAACTCTGCTTAGGAAACTGACAAGAACAGTAGCTCCTTTTCAGTCCGATACACTGTACTTGCTGGGAACAGACACGAGTGCTATTTGCACTGTGTATGGCAATGCGAGCGCAATAGTGACTTTCCTTACCAGAAAACAACTCTTGCTCGTAAGACCAGAAACTGCATGAGATTCAACTCCACTTAGTACTGGGAAACAAATGCTAGATCGCCTTACATGAAACACACTCTGCTTTTGAGAAAAGAGCACTCTTCTACTCTACTGTGTTTCCTATGGGGTCTGAACAGTGAGCTTGCTCAGAACAAAAGAACTGTGCTTCCTACACACATGGGCCATATCTAGTTCAACTCTGCTTAGGAAACTGACAAGAACAATAACTCCTCTTCCTTCCAATACACTGTACTTGCAGGGAACAGACGCGAGTGCTATTTGCACTGTGTATGGCAATTGGAGCACAATAGTGACTTGTCTTACCAGAAAACAACTCTTGCTCGTAGGACAAAAAACTGCATGTGACTCAACTCCATTTAGGACTAGGAAACAAACGCTAGCTCGACTTCCAAGAAACATACTCTGCTTTTGAGAAAAGAGCACTCTTCTACTCTACTGTGTTTCCTATAGAGCCAGAAGATTGAACTTGCTCAGAACATTATAACTGTGCTTCCTACACACACGGCCATATCTAGTACAATTCTGCTTAGGAACCTGACAAGAACAGTAGATCCTCTTCTGTACAATACACTGTACTTGCTGGGAACAGACACCAGTGCTATTTGTCCTGTGTATGGCAATGGCAGTGCAATAGTGACTCTTCTTACCATAAAACAACTCTTGCTCGTAGGACTAGAAACTGCATGTGATTCAACTCCATTTAGGACTGTGAAACAAACGCTAGCTCTCCTTACAAGAAACACACTCTGCTTTAGGGAAAAGAGCACTCTTCTACTCTGTTGTGTTTCCTATAGTGGCAGAAAAGTGAGCATTCTCAGAACAAAAGAACTGTGCTTCCTACACACGGGCCATAACTAGTTCAACTCTGCTTAGGAAACTGACAAGAACAGTAGCTCCTCCTCAGTCCCATACACTGTACTTGCGGGGAACAGACGCGAGTGCTATTTGCACTGTGTATGGCATTGGAGCACAATAGTGACTCGTCTTACCAGAAAACAACTCTTGCTCGTAGGACAAAAAACTGCATGTGACTCAACTCCATTTAGGACTGGAAAACAAACGCTAGCTCGCCTTACAAGAAACACACTCTGCTTTTGAGAAAAGAGCACTCTTCTACTCTACTGTGTTTCCTAAGGGGTCCGAATAGTGAGTTTGCTCAGAACAAAAGAACTGTGCTTCCTACACACATGGGCCATATCTAGTTTAACTCTGCTTAGGAAACTGACAAGAACAATAACTCCTCTTCCTTCCAATACACTGTACTTGCAGGGAACAGACGCGAGTGCTATTTGCACTGTGTATGGCAATTGGAGCACAATAGTGACTTTCCTTACCAGAAAACAACTCTTGCTCGTAGGACCAGAAACTGCATGTGATTCAACTCCATTTAGGAATGGGAAACAAATGCTATCTCGCCTTACAAGAAACACACTCTGCTTTTGAGAAAAGAGCACTCTTCTAATCTACTGTGTTTCCTATAGAGCCAGAAGAGTGAACTTGCTCAGAACATTAGAACTGTGCTTCCTACACACACGGCCATATCTAGTTTAATTCTGCTTAGGAACCTGAACAAGAACAGTAGATCCTCTTCTGTACAATACACTGTACTTGCTGGGAACAGACGCCAGTGCTATTTGTCCTGTGTATGGCAATGGCAGCGCAATAGTGACTCTTCTTACCATAAAACAACCCTTGCTCGTAGGACTAGAAACTGCATGTGATTCAACTCCATTTAGGACTGGGAAACAAACGCTAGCTCGACTTACAAGAAACACACTCTGCTTTAGGGAAAAGAGCACTCTTCTACTCTATTGTGTTTCCTATAGGGCCAGAACAGTGAGCTTGCTCAGAACAAAAGAACTGTGCTTCCTACACACGGGCCATAACTAGTTCAACTCTGCTTAGGAAACTGACAAGAACAGTAGCTCCTCTTCAGTCCGATACACTGTACTTGCTGGGAACAGACACGAGTGCTATTTGCACTGTGTATGGCAATGGGAGCGCAATAGTGACTTTCCTTACCAGAAAACAACTCTTGCTCGTAAGACCAGAAACTGCATGAGATTCAACTCCACTTAGTACTGGGAAACAAATGCTAGATCGCCTTACATGAAACACACTCTGCTTTTGAGAAAAGAGCACTCTTCTACTCTACTGTGTTTCCTATGGGGTCTGAACAGTGAGCATGCTCAGAACAAAAGAACTGTGCTTCCTACACACACGGGCCATATCTAGTTCAACTCTGCTTAGGAAACTGACAAGAAAAATAGCTCCTCTTCCTTCCAATACACTGTACTTGCAGGGAACAGACGCGAGTGCTATTTGCACTGTGTATGGCAATTGGAGCACAATAGTGACTTGTCTTACCAGAAAACAACTCTTGCTCGTAGGACAAAAAACTGCATGTGACTCAACTCCATTTAGGACGAGGAAACAAATGCTAGCTCGACTTCCAAGAAACATACTCTGCTTTTGAGAAAAGAGCACTCTTCTACTCTACTGTGTTTCCTATAGAGCCAGAAGATTGAACTTGCTCAGAATATTAGAACTGTGCTTCCTACACACACGGCCATATCTAGTTCAATTCTGCTTAGGAACCTGACAAGAACAGTAGATCCTCTTCTGTACAATACACTGTACTTGCTGGGAACAGACACCAGTGCTATTTGCCCAGTGTATGGCAATGGAAGTGCAATAGTGACTCTTCTTACCATAAAACAACTCTTGCTCGTAGGACTAGAAACTGCATGTGATTCAACTCCATTTAGGACTGGGAAACAAACACTATCTCGCCTTACAAGAAACACACTCTGCTTTAGGGAAAAGAGCACTCTTCTACTCTATTGTGTTTCCTATAGGGGCAGAACAGTGAGCTTTCTCAGAACAAAAGGACTGTGCTTCCTACACACGGGCCATAACTAGTTCAACTCTGCTTAGGAAACTGACAAGAACAGTAGCTCCTCTTCAGTCCGATACACTGTACTTGCTGGGAACAGACGCGAGTGCTATTTGCACTGTGTATGGCAATGGGAGCACAATAGTGACTTTCCTTACCAGAAAACAACTCTTGCTCGTAGGACTAGAAACTGCATGTGATTCAACTCCATTTAGGAATGGGAAACAAATGCTATCTCGCCTTACAAGAAACACACTCTGCTTTTGAGAAAAGAGCACTCTTCTACTCTACTGTGTTTCCTATAGAGCCAGAAGAGTGAACTTGCTCAGAACATTAGAACTGTGCTTCCTACACACACGGCCATATCTAGTTTAATTCTGCTTAGGAACCTGACAAGAACAGTAGATCCTCTTCTGTACAATACACTGTACTTGCTGGGAACAGACGCCAGTGCTATTTGTCCTGTGTATGGCAATGGCAGCGCAATAGTGACTCTACCTACCATAAAACAACCCTTGCTCGTAGGACTAGAAACTGCATGTGATTCAACTCCATTTAGGACTGGGAAACAAACGCTAGCTCGACTTACAAGAAACACACTCTGCTTTAGGGAAAAGAGCACTCTTCTACTCTATTGTGTTTCCTATAGGGCCAGAACAGTGAGCTTGCTCAGAACAAAAGAACTGTGCTTCCTACACACGGGCCATAACTAGTTCAACTCTGCTTAGGAAACTGACAAGAACAGTAGCTCCTTTTCAGTCCGATACACTGTACTTGCTGGGAACAGACACGAGTGCTATTTGCACTGTGTATGGCAATGCGAGCGCAATAGTGACTTTCCTTACCAGAAAACAACTCTTGCTCGTAAGACCAGAAACTGCATGAGATTCAACTCCACTTAGTACTGGGAAACAAATGCTAGATCGCCTTACATGAAACACACTCTGCTTTTGAGAAAAGAGCACTCTTCTACTCTACTGTGTTTCCTATGGGGTCTGAACAGTGAGCTTGCTCAGAACAAAAGAACTGTGCTTCCTACACACACGGGCCATATCTAGTTCAACTCTGCTTAGGAAACTGACAAGAACAATAGCTCCTCTTCCTTCCAATACACTGTACTTGCAGGGAACAGACGCGAGTGCTATTTGCACTGTGTATGGCAATTGGAGCACAATAGTGACTTGTCTTACCAGAAAACAACTCTTGCTCGTAGGACAAAAAACTGCATGTGACTCAACTCCATTTAGGACTAGGAAACAAACGCTAGCTCGACTTCCAAGAAACACACTCTGCTTTTGAGAAAAGAGCACTCTTCTACTCTACTGTGTTTCCTATGGGGTCTGAACAGTGAGCTTGCTCAGAACAAAAGAACTGTGCTTCCTACACACACGGGCCATATCTAGTTCAACTCTGCTTAGGAAACTGACAAGAACAATAGCTCCTCTTCCTTCCAATACACTGTACTTGCAGGGAACAGACGCGAGTGCTATTTGCACTGTGTATGGCAATGGGAGCACAATAGTGACTTTCCTTACCAGAAAACAACTCTTGCTCGTAGGACCAGAAACTGCATGTGATTCAACTCCTTTTAGGACTGGGAAACAAATGCTAGCTCGCCTTACAAGAAACACACTCTGCTTTTGAGAAAAGAGCACTCTTCTACTCTACTGTGTTTCCTATAGGGTCCGAACAGTGAGCTTGCTCAGAACAAAAGAACTGTGCTTTCTACACACGGGCCATATCTAGTTCAACTCTGCTTAGGAAACAAACAAGAACAGTAGCTCCTCTTCAGTCCGATACACTGTACTTGTGGGGAACAGACGCGAGTGCTATTTGCACTGTGTATGGCATTGGAGCACAATAGTGACTCGTCTTACCAGAAAACAACTCTTGCTGGTAGGACAAAAAACTGCATGAGATTCAACTCCATTTAGGACTGGGAAACAAACGCTAGCTCGCCTTACAAGAAACACACTCTGCTTTTGAGAAAAGAGCACTCTTCTACTCTACTGTGTTTCCTATGGGGTCCGAACAGTGAGCTTCCTCTGAACAAAAAAACTGTGCTTCCTACACACACGGCCATATCTAGTTCACTTCTGCTTAGGAACCTGACAAGAACAGTAGATCCTCTTCAGTCCAATACACTGTACTTGCTGGGAAAAGACGCCAATGCTATTTGTCCTGTGTATGGCAATGGCAGCGCAATAGTGACTCTTCTTACCAGAAATCAACTCTTGCTTGTAGGACCAGAAACTGCATGTGATTCAACTCCATTTAGGACTGGGAAACAAAAGCTAGCTCACCTTACAAGAAACACACTCTGCTTTAGAGAAAAGAGCACTCTTCTACTCTACTGTGTTTCCTATAGGGCCAGAACAGTGAGCTTTCTCAGAACAAAAGAACTGTGCTTCCTACACACGGGCCATATCTAGTTCAACTCTGCTTAGGAAACTGACAAGAACAGTAGCTCCTCTTCAGTCCGATACACTGTACTTGCTGGGAACAGACACGAGTGCTATTTGCACTGTGTATGGCAATGGGAGCGCAATAGTGACTTTCCTTACCAGAAAACAACTCTTGCTCGTAAGACCAGAAACTGCATGAGATTCAACTCCATTTAGGACTGGGAAACAAATGCTAGATCGCCTTACATGAAACACACTCTGCTTTTGAGAAAAGAGCACTCTTCTACTCTACTGTGTTTCCTATGTGGTCCGAACAGTGAGCTTGCTCAGAACAAAAGAACTGTGTTTCCTACACACACGGGCCATATCTAGTTCAACTCTGCTTAGGAAACTGACAAGAACAATAGCTCCTCCTCCTTCCAATACACTGTACTTGCAGGGAACAGACGCGAGTGCTATTTGCACTGTGTATGGCAATTGGAGCACAATAGTGACTTGTCTTACCAGAAAACAACTCTTGCTCGTAGGACAAAAAACTGCATGTGACTCAACTCCATTTAGGACTAGGAAACAAACGCTAGCTCGACTTCCAAGAAACATACTCTGCTTTTGAGAAAAGAGCACTCTTCTACTCTACTGTGTTTCCTATAGAGCCAGAAGATTGAACTTGCTCAGAACATTATAACTGTGCGTCCTACACACAGGGCATATCTAGTTCAATTCTGCTTAGGAACCTGACAAGAACAGTAGATCCTCTTCTGTACAATACACTGCACTTGCTGGGAACAGACACCAGTGCTATTTGTCCTGTGTAATGCAATGGCAGTGCAATAGTGACTCTTCTTACCATAAAACAACTCTTGCTCGTAGGACTAGAAACTGCATGTGATTCAACTCCATTTAGGACTGTGAAACAAACGCTAGCTCTCCTTACAAGAAACACACTCTGCTTTAGGGAAAAGAGCACTCTTCTACTCTATTGTGTTTCCTCTAGCGGCAGAACAGTGAGCTTTCTCAGAACAAAAGAACTGTGCTTCCTACACACGGGCCATAACTAGTTCAACTCTGCTTAGGAAACTGACAAGAACAGTAGCTCCTCTTCAGTCCGATACACTGTATTTGCTGGGAACAGACGCCAGTGCTATTTGCACTGTGTATGGCAATGGGAGCACAATAGTGACTTTCCTTACCAGAAAACAACTCTTGCTCGTAGGACCAGAAACTGCATGTGATTCAACTCCATTTAGGAATGGGAAACAAATGCTAGCTCGCCTTACAAGAAACACACTCTGCTTTTGAGAAAAGAGCACTCTTCTACTCTACTGTGTTTCCTATGGGGTCCGAACAGTGAGCTTGCTCAGAACAAAAGAACTGTGCTTTCTACACACGGGCCATATCTAGTTCAACTCTGCTTAGGAAACAAACAAGAACAGTAGGTCCTCCTCAGTCCGATACACTGTACTTGTGGGGAACAGACGCGAGTGCTATTTGCACTGTGTATGGCATTGGAGCACAATAGTGACTTGTCTTACCAGAAAACAACTCTTGCTCGTAGGACAAAAAACTGCATGTGACTCAACTCCATTTAGGACTGGGAAACAAACGCTAGCTCGCCTTACAAGAAACACACTCTGCTTTTGAGGAAAGAGCACTCTTCTACTCTACTGTGTTTCCTATAGGGTCCGAACAGTGAGCTTGCTCAGAACAAAAGAACTGTGCTTCCTACACACACGGGGCATATCTAGTTCAATTCTGCTTAGGAACCTGACAAGAACAGTAGATCCTCTTCAGTCCAATACACTGTACTTGCTGGGAACAGACGCCAGTGCTATTTGTCCTGTGTATGGCAATGGCAGTGCAATAGTGACTCTTCTTACCATAAAACAACTCTTGCTTGTAGGACTAGAAACTGCATGTGATTCATCTCCATTTAGGACTGGGAAACAAACACTAGTTCGCCTTTCAAGAAACACACTCTGCTTTAGGGAAAAGAGCACTCTTCTACTCTATTGTGTTTCCTATAGGGCCAGAACAGTGAGCTTTCTCAGAACAAAAGAACTGTGCTTCCTACACACGGGCCATAACTAGTTCAACTCAGCTTAGAAAACTGACAAGAACAGTAGCTCTTCTTCAGTCCGATACACTGTACTTGCAGGGAACAGACGCGAGTGCTATTTGCACTGTGTTTGGCATTGGAGCACAATAGTGACTCGTCTTACCAGAAAACAACTCTTGCTCGTAGGACAAAAAACTGCATGTGACTCAACTCCATTTAGGACTGGGAAACAAACGCTAGCTCGACTTACAAGAAACACACTCTGGTTTTGAGAAAAGAGCACTCTTCTACTCTACTGTGTTTCCTATGTGTTCCGAACAGTGAGCTCGCTCAGAACAAAAGAACTGTGCTTCCTACACACACGGCCATATCTAGTTCAATTCTGCTTATGAACCTGACAAGATCAGTAGTTCCTCTATAGTCCAATACACTGTACTTGCTGGGAACAGACGCCAGTGCTATTTGTCCTGTGTATGGCAATGGCAGCGCAATAGTGACTCTTCTTACCAGAAAACAACTCTTGCTTGTAGGACCAGAAACTGCATGTGATTCAACTCCATTTAGGACTGGGAAACAAAAGCTGGCTCACCTTACAAGAAACACACTCTGCTTTAGAGAAAAGAGCACTCTTCTACTCTACTGTGTTTCCTATAGGGCCAGAACAGTGAGTTTGCTCAGAACAAAAGAACTGTGATTCCTACACACGGGCCATATCTAGTTCAACTCTGCTTAGGAAACTGACAAGAACAGTAAGTAGCACCTCTTCAGTCCCATACACTGTACTTGCAGGGAACAGACGCGAGTGCTATTTGCACTGTGTATGGCAATGGGAGCGCAATAGTGACTTTCGTTACCAGAAAACAACTCTTGCTCGTAAGACCAGAAACTGCATATGATTCAACTCCATTTAGGACTGGGAAACAAATGCTAGCTCGCCTTACATGACACACACTCTGCTTTTGAGAAAAGAGCACTCTTCTACTCTATTGTGTGTCCTAAGTGGTCCGAACAGTGAGCTTGCTCAGAACAAAAGAACTGTGCTTCCTACACACATGGGCCATATCTAGTTCAATTCTGCTTAGGAACCTGACAAGAACAGTAGATCCCCTTCTGTACAATACACTGTACTTGCTGGGAACAGACACCAGTGCTATTTGTCCCGTGTATGGCAATGGCAGTGCAATAGTGACTCTTCTTACCATAAAACAACTCTTGCTCGTAGGACTAGAAACTGCATGTGATTCAACTCCATTTAGGACTGTGAAACAAACGCTAGCTCTCCTTACAAGAAACACACTCTGCTTTAGGGAAAAGAGCACTCTTCTACTCTATTGTGTTTCCTATAGCGGCAGAACAGTGAGCTTTCTCAGAACAAAAGAACTGTGCTTCCTACACACGGGCCATAACTAGTTCAACTCTGCTTAGGAAACTGACAAGAACAGTAGCTCCTCCTCAGTCCGATACACTGTACTTGTGGGGAACAGACGCGAGTGCTATTTGCACTGTGTATGGCATTGGAGCACAATAGTGACTCGTCTTACCAGAAAACAACTCTTGCTCGTAGGACAAAAAACTGCATGTGACTCAACTCCATTTAGGACTGGGAAACAAACGCTAGCTCGCCTTACAAGAAACACACTCTGCTTTTGAGAAAAGAGCACTCTTCTACTCTACTGTGTTTCCTATAGAGCCAGAAGATTGAACTTGCTCAGAATATTAGAACTGTGCTTCCTACACACATGGGCCATATCTAGTTCAATTCTGCTTAGGAACCTGACAGAAACAGTAGATCCTCTTCTGTACAATACACTGTACTTGCTGGGAACAGACACCAGTGCTATTTGTCCTGTGTATGGCAATGGCAGTGCAATAGTGACTCTTCTTACCATAAAACAACTCTTGCTCGTAGGACTAGAAACTGCATGTGATTCAACTCCATTTAGGACTGGGAAACAAACACTATCTCGCCTTACAAGAAACACACTCTGCTTTAGGGAAAAGAGCACTCTTCTACTCTATTGTGTTTCCTATAGGGACAGAACAGTGAGCTTTCTCAGAACAAAAGGACTGTGCTTCCTACACACGGGCCATAACTAGTTCAACTCTGCTTAGGAAACTGACAAGAACAGTAGCTCCTCTTCAGTCTGATACACTGTACTGGCTGGGAACAGACGCGAGTGCTATTTGCACTGTGCATGGCAATGGGAGCGCAATAGTGACTTTCCTTACCAGAAAACAACTCTTGCTCGTAAGACCAGAAACTGCAAGAGATTCAACTCCACTTAGTACTGAGAAACAAATGATAGATCGCCTTACATGAAACACACTCTGCTTTTGAGAAAAGAGCACTCTTCTACTCTACTGTGTTTCCTATGGGGTCTGAACAGTGAGCTTGCTCAGAACAAAAGAACTGTGCTTCCTACACACACGGGCCATATCTAGTTCAACTCTGCTTAGGAAACTGACAAGAACAATAGCTCCTCTTCCTTCCAATACACTGTACTTGCAGGGAACAGACGCGAGTGCTATTTGCACTGTGTATGGCATTGGAGCACAATAGTGACTCTTCTTACCAGAAAACAACTCTTGCTCGTAGGACAAAAAACTGCATGAGATTCAACTCCATTTAGGACTGGGAAACAAACGCTAGCTCGCCTTACAAGAAACACACTCTGCTTTTGAGAAAAGAGCACTCTTCTACTCTACTGTGTTTCCTATGGGGTCCGAACAGTGAGCTTCCTCAGAACAAAAGAACTGTGCTTCCTACACACACGGCCATATCTAGTTCACTTCTGCTTAGGAACCTGACAAGAACAGTAGATCCTCTTCAGTCCAATACACTGTACTTGCAGGGAACAGACGCCAATGCTATTTGTCCTGTGTATGGCAATGGCAGCGCAATAGTGACTCTTCTTACCAGAAAACAACTCTTGCTTGTAGGACCAGAAACTGCATGTGATGCAACTCCATTTAGGACTGGGAAACAAAAGCTAGCTCACCTTACAAGAAACACACTCTGCTTTAGAGAAAAGAGCACTCTTCTACTCTACTGTGTTTCCTAAGGGGTCCGAATAGTGAGTTTGCTCAGAACAAAATAACTGTGCTTCCTACACACATGGGCCATATCTAGTTCAACTCTGCTTAGGAAACTGACAAGAACAATAACTCCTCTTCCTTCCAATACACTGTACTTGCAGGGAACAGACGCGAGTGCTATTTGCACTGTGTATGGCAATTGGAGCACAATAGTGACTTGTCTTACCAGAAAACAACTCTTGCTCATAGGACCAGAAACTGCATGTGATTCAACTCCATTTAGGAATGGTAAACAAATGCTATCTCGCCTTACAAGAAACACACTCTGCTTTTGAGAAAAGAGCACTCTTCTACTCTACTGTGTTTCCTATAGAGCCAGAAGAGTGAACTTGCTCAGAACATTAGAACTGTGCTTCCTACACAAGGCCATATCTAGTTTAATTCTGCTTAGGAACCTGACAAGAACAGTAGATCCTCTTCAGTCCAATACACTGTACTTGCTGGGAAAAGACGCCAATGCTATTTGTCCTGTGTATGGCAATGGCAGCGCAATAGTGACTCTTCTTACCAGAAAACAACTCTTGCTTGTAGGACCAGAAACTGCATGTGATTCAACTCCATTTAGGACTGGGAAACAAAAGCTAGCTCACCTTACAAGAAACACACTCTGCTTTAGAGAAAAGAGCACTCTTCTACTCTACTGTGTTTCCTATAGGGCCAGAACAGTGAGCTTGCTCAGAACAAAAGAACTGTACTTCCTACACACGGGCCATATCTAGTTCAACTCTACTTAGGAAACTGACAAGAACAGTAGCTCCTCTTCAGTCCGATACACTGTACTTGCTGGGAACAGACGCGAGTGCTATTTGCACTGTGTATGTCAATGGGAGCGCAATAGTGACTTTCCTTACCAGAAAACAACTCTTGCTCGTAAGACCAGAAACTGCATGAGATTCAACTCCATTTAGGACTGGGAAACAAATGCTAGCTCGCCTTACATGAAACACACTCTGCTTTTGAGAAAAGAGCACTCTTCTACTCTACTGTGTTTCCTATGGGGTCTGAACAGTGAGCTTGCTCAGTACAAAAGAACTGTGCTTCCTACACATATGGCCATATCTAGTTCAACTCTGCTTAGGAAACTGACAAGAACAATAGCTCCTCTTCCTTCCAATACACTGTACTTGCAGTGAACAGACGCGAGTGCTATTTGCACTGTGTTGGCAATTGGAGCACAATAGTGACTTGTCTTACCAGAAAACAACTCTTGCTCGTAGGACAAAAAACTGCATGTGACTCAACTCCATTTAGGACTAGGAAACAAACGCTAGCTCGACTTCCAAGAAACACTCTCTGCTTTTGAGAAAAGAGCACTCTTCTACTCTACTGTTTTTCCTATAGAGCCAGAAGAGTGAACTTGCTCAGAACATTAGAACTGTGCTTCCTACACACACGGCCATATCTAGTTTAATTCTGCTTAGGAACCTGACAAGAACAGTAGATCCTCTTCAGTCCAATACACTGTACTTGCTGGGAAAAGACGCCAATGCTATTTGTCCTGTGTATGGCAATGGCAGCGCAATAGTGACTCTTCTTACCAGAAAACAACTCTTGCTTGTAGGACCAGAAACTGCATGTGATTCAACTCCATTTAGGACTGGGAAACAAAAGCTAGCTCACCTTACAAGAAACACACTCTGCTTTAGAGAAAAGAGCATTCTTCTACTCTACTGTGTTTCCTATAGGGCCAGAACAGTGAGCTTGCTCAGAACAAAAGAACTGTACTTCCTACACACGGGCCATATCTAGTTCAACTCTACTTAGGAAACTGACAAGAACAGTAGCTCCTCTTAAATCCAATACACTGTACTTGCTGGGAACAGACGCGAGTGCTATTTGCACTGTGTATGTCAATGGGAGGGCAATAGTGACTTTCCTTACCAGAAAACAACTCTTGCTCGTAAGACCAGAAACTGCATGAGATTCAACTCCATTTAGGACTGGGAAACAAATGCTAGCTCGCCTTACATGAAACACACTCTGCTTTTGAGAAAAGAGCACTCTTCTACTCTACTGTGTTTCCTATGGGGTCTGAACAGTGAGCTTGCTCAGTACAAAAGAACTGTGCTTCCTACACATATGGCCATATCTAGTTCAACTCTGCTTAGGAAACTGACAAGAACAATAGCTCCTCTTCCTTCCAATACACTGTACTTGCAGTGAACAGATGCGAGTGCTATTTGCACTGTGTTGGCAATTGGAGCACAATAGTGACTTGTCTTACCAGAAAACAACTCTTGCTCGTAGGACAAAAAACTGCATGTGACTCAACTCCATTTAGGACTAGGAAACAAACGCTAGCTCGACTTCCAAGAAACACACTCTGCTTTTGAGAAAAGAGCACTCTTCTACTCTACTGTGTTTCCTATAGAGCCAGAAGAGTGAACTTGCTCAGAACATTAGAACTGTGCTTCCTACACACACGGCCATATCTAGTTCAATTCTGCTTAGGAACCTGACAAGAACAGTAGGTCCTCTTCTGTACAATACACTGTACTTGCTGGGAACAGACGCCAGTGCTATTTGTCCTGTGTATGGCAATGGCAGCGCAATAGTGACTCTTCTTACCATAAAACAACCCTTGCTCGTAGGACTAGAAACTGCATGTGATTCAACTCCATTTAGGACTGGGAAACAAACGCTAGCTCGACTTACAAGAAACACACTCTGCTTTAGGGAAAAGAGCACTCTTCTACTCTATTTTGTTTCCTATAGGGCCAGAACAGTGAGCTTGCTCAGAACAAAAGAACTGGGCTTCCTACACACGGGCCATAACTAGTTCAACTCTGCTTAGGAAACTGACAAGAACAGTAGCTCCTCTTCAGTCCGATACACTGTACTTGCTGGGAACAGACGCGAGTGCTATTTGCACTGTGTATGGCAATGGAAGCGCAATAGTGACTTACCTTACCAGAAAACAACTCTTGCTCATAGGACCAGAAACTGCATGTGATTCAACTCCATTTAGGACTGGGAAACAAATGCTAGCTCGCCTTACAAGAAACACACTCTGCTTTTGAGAAAAGAGCACTCTTGTTTTCTACTGTGTTTCCTATGGGGTCCGAACAGTGAGCTTGCTCAGAACAAAAGAACTGTGCTTCCTACACACACGGCCATATCTAGTTCAATTCTGCTTAGGAACCTGACAAGAACAGTAGATCCTCTTCAGTCCAATACACTGTACTTGCTGGGAACAGACGCCAGTGCTATTTGTACTGTGTATGGCAATGGCAGCGCAATAGTGACTCTTCTTACCAGAAAACAACTCTTGCTTGTAGGACCAGAAACTGCATGTGATTCAACTCCATTTAGGACTGGGAAACAAAAGCGAGCTCACCTTACAAGAAACACACTCTGCTTTAGAGAAAAGAGCACTCTTCTACTCTACTGTGTTTCCTATAGGGCCAGAACAGTGAGCTTGCTCAGAAAAAAAGAACTGTGCTTCCAACACACAAGCCATATCTAGTTCAACTCTGCTTAGGAAACTGACAAGAACAATAGCTCCTCTTCCTTCCAATACACTGTACTTGCAGTGAACAGACGCGAGTGCTATTTGCACTGTGTTGGCAATTGGAGCACAATAGTGACTTGTCTTACCAGAAAACAACTCTTGCTCGTAGGACAAAAAACTGCATGTGACTCAACTCCATTTAGGACTAGGAAACAAACGCTAGCTCGACTTCCAAGAAACACACTCTGCTTTTGAGAAAAGAGCACTCTTCTACTCTACTGTGTTTCCTATAGAGCCAGAAGAGTGAACTTGCTCAGAACATTAGAACTGTGCTTCCTACACACACGGCCATATCTAGTTCAATTCTGCTTAGGAACCTGACAAGAACAGTAGGTCCTCTTCTGTACAATACACTGTACTTGCTGGGAACAGACGCCAGTGCTATTTGTCCTGTGTATGGCAATGGCAGCGCAATAGTGACTCTTCTTACCATAAAACAACCCTTGCTCGTAGGACTAGAAACTGCATGTGATTCAACTCCATTTAGGACTGGGAAACAAACGCTAGCTCGACTTACAAGAAACACACTCTGCTTTAGGGAAAAGAGCACTCTTCTACTCTATTTTGTTTCCTATACGGCCAGAACAGTGAGCTTGCTCAGAACAAAAGAACTGGGCTTCCTACACACGGGCCATAACTAGTTCAACTCTGCTTAGGAAACTGACAAGAACAGTAGCTCCTCTTCAGTCCGATACACTGTACTTGCTGGGAACAGACGCGAGTGCTATTTGCACTGTGTATGGCAATGGAAGCGCAATAGTGACTTACCTTACCAGAAAACAACTCTTGCTCATAGGACCAGAAACTGCATGTGATTCAACTCCATTTAGGACTGGGAAACAAATGCTAGCTCGCCTTACAAGAAACACACTCTGCTTTTGAGAAAAGAGCACTCTTGTTTTCTACTGTGTTTCCTATGGGGTCCGAACAGTGAGCTTGCTCAGAACAAAAGAACTGTGCTTCCTACACACACGGCCATATCTAGTTCAATTCTGCTTAGGAACCTGACAAGAACAGTAGATCCTCTTCAGTCCAATACACTGTACTTGCTGGGAACAGACGCCAGTGCTATTTGTACTGTGTACGGCAATGGCAGCGCAATAGTGACTCTTCTTACCAGAAAACAACTCTTGCTTGTAGGACCAGAAACTGCATGTGATTCAACTCCATTTAGGACTGGGAAACAAAAGCGAGCTCACCTTACAAGAAACACACTCTGCTTTAGAGAAAAGAGCACTCTTCTACTCTACTGTGTTTCCTATAGGGCCAGAACAGTGAGCTTGCTCAGAAAAAAAGAACTGTGCTTCCAACACACAAGCCATATCTAGTTCAACTCTGCTTAGGAAACTGACAAGAACAATAGCTCCTCTTCCTTCCAATACACTTTACTTGCAGTGAACAGACGCGAGTGCTATTTGCACTGTGTTGGCAATTGGAGCACAATAGTGACTTGTCTTACCAGAAAACAACTCTTGCTCGTAGGACAAAAAACTGCATGTGACTCAACTCCATTTAGGACTAGGAAACAAACGCTAGCTCGACTTCCAAGAAACACACTCTGCTTTTGAGAAAAGAGCACTCTTCTACTCTACTGTGTTTCCTATAGAGCCAGAAGAGTGAACTTGCTCAGAACATTAGAACTGTGCTTCCTACACACACGGCCATATCTAGTTCAATTCTGCTTAGGAACCTGACAAGAACAGTAGATCCTCTTCTGTACAATACACTGTACTTGCTGGGAACAGACGCCAGGGCTATTTGTCCTGTGTATGGCAATGGCAGCGCAATAGTGACTCTTCTTACCATAAAACAACCCTTGCTTTTAGGACTAGAAACTGCATGTGATTCAACTCCATTTAGGACTGGGAAACAAACGCTAGCTCGACTTACAAGAAACACACTCTGCTTTTGAGAAAAGAGCACTCTTGTTTTCTACTGTGTTTCCTATGGGGTCCGAACAGTGAGCTTGCTCAGAACAAAAGAACTGTGCTTCCTACACACACGGCCATATCTAGTTCAATTCTGCTTAGGAACCTGACAAGAACAGTAGATCCTCTTCAGTCCAATACACTGTACTTGCTGGGAAAAGACGCCAATGCTATTTGTCCTGTGTATGGCAATGGCAGCGCAATAGTGACTCTTCTTACCAGAAAACAACTCTTGCTTGTAGGACCAGAAACTGCATGTGATTCAACTCCATTTAGGACTGGGAAACAAAAGCTAGCTCACCTTACAAGAAACACACTCTGCTTTAGAGAAAAGAGCATTCTTCTACTCTACTGTGTTTCCTATAGGGCCAGAACAGTGAGCTTGCTCAGAACAAAAGAACTGTACTTCCTACACACGGGCCATATCTAGTTCAACTCTACTTAGGAAACTGACAAGAACAGTAGCTCCTCTTAAATCCAATACACTGTACTTGCTGGGAACAGACGCGAGTGCTATTTGCACTGTGTATGTCAATGGGAGGGCAATAGTGACTTTCCTTACCAGAAAACAACTCTTGCTCGTAAGACCAGAAACTGCATGAGATTCAACTCCATTTAGGACTGGGAAACAAATGCTAGCTCGCCTTACATGAAACACACTCTGCTTTTGAGAAAAGAGCACTCTTCTACTCTACTGTGTTTCCTATGGGGTCTGAACAGTGAGCTTGCTCAGTACAAAAGAACTGTGCTTCCTACACATATGGCCATATCTAGTTCAACTCTGCTTAGGAAACTGACAAGAACAATAGCTCCTCTTCCTTCCAATACACTGTACTTGCAGTGAACAGATGCGAGTGCTATTTGCACTGTGTTGGCAATTGGAGCACAATAGTGACTTGTCTTACCAGAAAACAACTCTTGCTCGTAGGACAAAAAACTGCATGTGACTCAACTCCATTTAGGACTAGGAAACAAACGCTAGCTCGACTTCCAAGAAACACACTCTGCTTTTGAGAAAAGAGCACTCTTCTACTCTACTGTGTTTCCTATAGAGCCAGAAGAGTGAACTTGCTCAGAACATTAGAACTGTGCTTCCTACACACACGGCCATATCTAGTTCAATTCTGCTTAGGAACCTGACAAGAACAGTAGGTCCTCTTCTGTACAATACACTGTACTTGCTGGGAACAGACGCCAGTGCTATTTGTCCTGTGTATGGCAATGGCAGCGCAATAGTGACTCTTCTTACCATAAAACAACCCTTGCTCGTAGGACTAGAAACTGCATGTGATTCAACTCCATTTAGGACTGGGAAACAAACGCTAGCTCGACTTACAAGAAACACACTCTGCTTTAGGGAAAAGAGCACTCTTCTACTCTATTTTGTTTCCTATAGGGCCAGAACAGTGAGCTTGCTCAGAACAAAAGAACTGGGCTTCCTACACACGGGCCATAACTAGTTCAACTCTGCTTAGGAAACTGACAAGAACAGTAGCTCCTCTTCAGTCCGATACACTGTACTTGCTGGGAACAGACGCGAGTGCTATTTGCACTGTGTATGGCAATGGAAGCGCAATAGTGACTTACCTTACCAGAAAACAACTCTTGCTCATAGGACCAGAAACTGCATGTGATTCAACTCCATTTAGGACTGGGAAACAAATGCTAGCTCGCCTTACAAGAAACACACTCTGCTTTTGAGAAAAGAGCACTCTTGTTTTCTACTGTGTTTCCTATGGGGTCCGAACAGTGAGCTTGCTCAGAACAAAAGAACTGTGCTTCCTACACACACGGCCATATCTAGTTCAATTCTGCTTAGGAACCTGACAAGAACAGTAGATCCTCTTCAGTCCAATACACTGTACTTGCTGGGAACAGACGCCAGTGCTATTTGTACTGTGTATGGCAATGGCAGCGCAATAGTGACTCTTCTTACCAGAAAACAACTCTTGCTTGTAGGACCAGAAACTGCATGTGATTCAACTCCATTTAGGACTGGGAAACAAAAGCGAGCTCACCTTACAAGAAACACACTCTGCTTTAGAGAAAAGAGCACTCTTCTACTCTACTGTGTTTCCTATAGGGCCAGAACAGTGAGCTTGCTCAGAAAAAAAGAACTGTGCTTCCAACACACAAGCCATATCTAGTTCAACTCTGCTTAGGAAACTGACAAGAACAATAGCTCCTCTTCCTTCCAATACACTGTACTTGCAGTGAACAGACGCGAGTGCTATTTGCACTGTGTTGGCAATTGGAGCACAATAGTGACTTGTCTTACCAGAAAACAACTCTTGCTCGTAGGACAAAAAACTGCATGTGACTCAACTCCATTTAGGACTAGGAAACAAACGCTAGTTCGACTTCCAAGAAACACACTCTGCTTTTGAGAAAAGAGCACTCTTCTACTCTACTGTGTTTCCTATAGAGCCAGAAGAGTGAACTTGCTCAGAACATTATAACTGTGCTTCCTACACACACGGCCATATCTAGTTCAATTCTGCATAGGAACCTGACAAGAACAGTAGATCCTCTTCTGTACAATACACTGTACTTGCTGGGAACAGACGCCAGGGCTATTTGTCCTGTGTATGGCAATGGCAGCGCAATAGTGACTCTTCTTACCATAAAACAACCCTTGCTTTTAGGACTAGAAACTGCATGTGATTCAACTCCATTTAGGACTGGGAAACAAACGCTAGCTCGACTTACAAGAAACACACTCTGCTTTTGAGAAAAGAGCACTCTTGTTTTCTACTGTGTTTCCTATGGGGTCCGAACAGTGAGCTTGCTCAGAACAAAAGAACTGTGCTTCCTACACACACGGCCATATCTAGTTCAATTCTGCTTAGGAACCTGACAAGAACAGTAGATCCTCTTCAGTCCAATACACTGTACTTGCTGGGAACAGACGCCAGTGCTATTTGTACTGTGTATGGCAATGGCAGCGCAATTGTGACTCTTCTTACCAGAAAACAACTCTTGCTTGTAGGACCAGAAACTGCATGTGATTCAACTCCATTTAGGACTGGGAAACAAAAGCTAGCTCACCTTACAAGAAACACACTCTGCTTTAGAGAAAAGAGCACTCTTCTACTCTACTGTGTTTCCTATAGGGCCAGAACAGTGAGCTTGCTCAGAACAAAAGAACTGTGCTTCCTACACACGGGCCATATCTAGTTCAACTCTGCTTAGGAAACTGACAAGAACAGTAGCTCCTCTTCAGTCCGATACACTGTACTTGCTGGGAACAGACACGAGTGCTATTTGCACTGTGTATGGCAATGGGAGCGCAATAGTGACTTTCCTTACCAGAAAACAACTCTTGCTCGTAAGACCAGAAACTGCATGAGATTCAACTCCATTTAGGACTGTGAAACAAATGCTAGATTGCCTTACATGAAACACACTCTGCTTTTGAGAAAAGAGCACTCTTCTACTCTACTGTGTTTCCTATGGTGTCCAAACAGTGAGCTTGCTCAGAACAAAAGAACTGTGTTTCCTACACACACGGGCCATATCTAGTTCAACTCTGCTTAGGAAACTGACAAGAACAATAGCTCCTCTTCCTTCCAATACACTGTACTTGCAGGGAACAGACGCGAGTGCTATTTGCACTGTGTATGGCAATTGGAGCACAATAGTGACTTGTCTTACCAGAAAACAACTCTTGCTCGTAGGACAAAAAACTGCATGTGACTCAACTCCATTTAGGACTAGGAAACAAACGCTAGCTCGACTTCCAAGAAACATACTCTGCTTTTGAGAAAAGAGCACTCTTCTACTCTACTGTGTTTCCTATAGAGCCAGAAGATTGAACTTGCTCAGAACATTATAACTGTGCTTCCTACACACAGGGCATATCTAGTTCAATTCTGCTTAGGAACCTGACAAGAACAGTAGATCCTCTTCTGTACAATACACTGCACTTGCTGGGAACAGACACCAGTGCTATTTGTCCTGTGTATGGCAATGACAGTGCAATAGTGACTCTTCTTACCAGAAAACAACTCTTGCTTGTAGGACCAGAAACTGCATGTGATTCAACTCCATTTAGGACTGGGAAACAAAAGCTAGCTCACCTTACAAGAAACACACTCTGCTTTAGAGAAAAGAGCACTCTTCTACTCTACTGTGTTTCCTATAGGGCCAGAACAGTGAGCTTGCTCAGAACAAAAGAACTGTACTTCCTACACACGGGCCATATCTAGTTCAACTCTACTTAGGAAACTGACAAGAACAGTAGCTCCTCTTCAGTCCGATACACTGTACTTGCTGGGAACAGACGCGAGTGCTATTTGCACTGTGTATGTCAATGGGAGCGCAATAGTGACTTTCCTTACCAGAAAACAACTCTTGCTCGTAAGACCAGAAACTGCATGAGATTCAACTCCATTTAGGACTGGGAAACAAATGCTAGCTCGCCTTACATGAAACACACTCTGCTTTTGAGAAAAGAGCACTCTTCTACTCTACTGTGTTTCCTATGGGGTCTGAACAGTGAGCTTGCTCAGTACAAAAGAACTGTGCTTCCTACACATATGGCCATATCTAGTTCAACTCTGCTTAGGAAACTGACAAGAACAATAGCTCCTCTTCCTTCCAATACACTGTACTTGCAGTGAACAGATGCGAGTGCTATTTGCACTGTGTTGGCAATTGGAGCACAATAGTGACTTGTCTTACCAGAAAACAACTCTTGCTCGTAGGACAAAAAACTGCATGTGACTCAACTCCATTTAGGACTAGGAAACAAACGCTAGCTCGACTTCCAAGAAACACTCTCTGCTTTTGAGAAAAGAGCACTCTTCTACTCTACTGTGTTTCCTATAGAGCCAGAAGAGTGAACTTGCTCAGAACATTAGAACTGTGCTTCCTACACACACGGCCATATCTAGTTTAATTCTGCTTAGGAACCTGACAAGAACAGTAGATCCTCTTCAGTCCAATACACTGTACTTGCTGGGAAAAGACGCCAATGCTATTTGTCCTGTGTATGGCAATGGCAGCGCAATAGTGACTCTTCTTACCAGAAAACAACTCTTGCTTGTAGGACCAGAAACTGCATGTGATTCAACTCCATTTAGGACTGGGAAACAAAAGCTAGCTCACCTTACAAGAAACACACTCTGCTTTAGAGAAAAGAGCATTCTTCTACTCTACTGTGTTTCCTATAGGGCCAGAACAGTGAGCTTGCTCAGAACAAAAGAACTGTACTTCCTACACACGGGCCATATCTAGTTCAACTCTACTTAGGAAACTGACAAGAACAGTAGCTCCTCTTAAATCCAATACACTGTACTTGCTGGGAACAGACGCGAGTGCTATTTGCACTGTGTATGTCAATGGGAGGGCAATAGTGACTTTCCTTACCAGAAAACAACTCTTGCTCGTAAGACCAGAAACTGCATGAGATTCAACTCCATTTAGGACTGGGAAACAAATGCTAGCTCGCCTTACATGAAACACACTCTGCTTTTGAGAAAAGAGCACTCTTCTACTCTACTGTGTTTCCTATGGGGTCTGAACAGTGAGCTTGCTCAGTACAAAAGAACTGTGCTTCCTACACATATGGCCATATCTAGTTCAACTCTGCTTAGGAAACTGACAAGAACAATAGCTCCTCTTCCTTCCAATACACTGTACTTGCAGTGAACAGATGCGAGTGCTATTTGCACTGTGTTGGCAATTGGAGCACAATAGTGACTTGTCTTACCAGAAAACAACTCTTGCTCGTAGGACAAAAAACTGCATGTGACTCAACTCCATTTAGGACTAGGAAACAAACGCTAGCTCGACTTCCAAGAAACACACTCTGCTTTTGAGAAAAGAGCACTCTTCTACTCTACTGTGTTTCCTATAGAGCCAGAAGAGTGAACTTGCTCAGAACATTAGAACTGTGCTTCCTACACACACGGCCATATCTAGTTCAATTCTGCTTAGGAACCTGACAAGAACAGTAGGTCCTCTTCTGTACAATACACTGTACTTGCTGGGAACAGACGCCAGTGCTATTTGTCCTGTGTATGGCAATGGCAGCGCAATAGTGACTCTTCTTACCATAAAACAACCCTTGCTCGTAGGACTAGAAACTGCATGTGATTCAACTCCATTTAGGACTG
Source organism: Peromyscus eremicus (assembly GCF_949786415.1). Taxonomy (NCBI): domain Eukaryota; kingdom Metazoa; phylum Chordata; class Mammalia; order Rodentia; family Cricetidae; genus Peromyscus; species Peromyscus eremicus. Next base: position 207,497 of record NW_026734842.1, read on the forward strand.
GGAAACAAACGCTAGCTCGACTTACAAGAAACACACTCTGCTTTAGGGAAAAGAGCACTCTTCTACTCTATTTTGTTTCCTATAGGGCCAGAACAGTGAGCTTGCTCAGAACAAAAGAACTGGGCTTCCTACACACGGGCCATAACTAGTTCAACTCTGCTTAGGAAACTGACAAGAACAGTAGCTCCTCTTCAGTCCGATACACTGTACTTGCTGGGAACAGACGCGAGTGCTATTTGCACTGTGTATGGCAATGGAAGCGCAATAGTGACTTACCTTACCAGAAAACAACTCTTGCTCATAGGACCAGAAACTGCATGTGATTCAACTCCATTTAGGACTGGGAAACAAATGCTAGCTCGCCTTACAAGAAACACACTCTGCTTTTGAGAAAAGAGCACTCTTGTTTTCTACTGTGTTTCCTATGGGGTCCGAACAGTGAGCTTGCTCAGAACAAAAGAACTGTGCTTCCTACACACACGGCCATATCTAGTTCAATTCTGCTTAGGAACCTGACAAGAACAGTAGATCCTCTTCAGTCCAATACACTGTACTTGCTGGGAACAGACGCCAGTGCTATTTGTACTGTGTATGGCAATGGCAGCGCAATAGTGACTCTTCTTACCAGAAAACAACTCTTGCTTGTAGGACCAGAAACTGCATGTGATTCAACTCCATTTAGGACTGGGAAACAAAAGCGAGCTCACCTTACAAGAAACACACTCTGCTTTAGAGAAAAGAGCACTCTTCTACTCTACTGTGTTTCCTATAGGGCCAGAACAGTGAGCTTGCTCAGAAAAAAAGAACTGTGCTTCCAACACACAAGCCATATCTAGTTCAACTCTGCTTAGGAAACTGACAAGAACAATAGCTCCTCTTCCTTCCAATACACTTTACTTGCAGTGAACAGACGCGAGTGCTATTTGCACTGTGTTGGCAATTGGAGCACAATAGTGACTTGTCTTACCAGAAAACAACTCTTGCTCGTAGGACAAAAAACTGCATGTGACTCAACTCCATTTAGGACTAGGAAACAAACGCTAGCTCGACTTCCAAGAAACACACTCTGCTTTTGAGAAAAGAGCACTCTTCTACTCTACTGTGTTTCCTATAGAGCCAGAAGAGTGAACTTGCTCAGAACATTAGAACTGTGCTTCCTACACACACGGCCATATCTAGTTCAATTCTGCTTAGGAACCTGACAAGAACAGTAGATCCTCTTCTGTACAATACACTGTACTTGCTGGGAACAGACGCCAGGGCTATTTGTCCTGTGTATGGCAATGGCAGCGCAATAGTGACTCTTCTTACCATAAAACAACCCTTGCTTTTAGGACTAGAAACTGCATGTGATTCAACTCCATTTAGGACTGGGAAACAAACGCTAGCTCGACTTACAAGAAACACACTCTGCTTTTGAGAAAAGAGCACTCTTGTTTTCTACTGTGTTTCCTATGGGGTCCGAACAGTGAGCTTGCTCAGAACAAAAGAACTGTGCTTCCTACACACACGGCCATATCTAGTTCAATTCTGCTTAGGAACCTGACAAGAACAGTAGATCCTCTTCAGTCCAATACACTGTACTTGCTGGGAAAAGACGCCAATGCTATTTGTCCTGTGTATGGCAATGGCAGCGCAATAGTGACTCTTCTTACCAGAAAACAACTCTTGCTTGTAGGACCAGAAACTGCATGTGATTCAACTCCATTTAGGACTGGGAAACAAAAGCTAGCTCACCTTACAAGAAACACACTCTGCTTTAGAGAAAAGAGCATTCTTCTACTCTACTGTGTTTCCTATAGGGCCAGAACAGTGAGCTTGCTCAGAACAAAAGAACTGTACTTCCTACACACGGGCCATATCTAGGTCAACTCTACTTAGGAAACTGACAAGAACAGTAGCTCCTCTTAAATCCAATACACTGTACTTGCTGGGAACAGACGCGAGTGCTATTTGCACTGTGTATGTCAATGGGAGGGCAATAGTGACTTTCCTTACCAGAAAACAACTCTTGCTCGTAAGACCAGAAACTGCATGAGATTCAACTCCATTTAGGACTGGGAAACAAATGCTAGCTCGCCTTACATGAAACACACTCTGCTTTTGAGAAAAGAGCACTCTTCTACTCTACTGTGTTTCCTATGGGGTCTGAACAGTGAGCTTGCTCAGTACAAAAGAACTGTGCTTCCTACACATATGGCCATATCTAGTTCAACTCTGCTTAGGAAACTGACAAGAACAATAGCTCCTCTTCCTTCCAATACACTGTACTTGCAGTGAACAGATGCGAGTGCTATTTGCACTGTGTTGGCAATTGGAGCACAATAGTGACTTGTCTTACCAGAAAACAACTCTTGCTCGTAGGACAAAAAACTGCATGTGACTCAACTCCATTTAGGACTAGGAAACAAACGCTAGCTCGACTTCCAAGAAACACACTCTGCTTTTGAGAAAAGAGCACTCTTCTACTCTACTGTGTTTCCTATAGAGCCAGAAGAGTGAACTTGCTCAGAACATTAGAACTGTGCTTCCTACACACACGGCCATATCTAGTTCAATTCTGCATAGGAACCTGACAAGAACAGTAGATCCTCTTCTGTACAATACACTGTACTTGCTGGGAACAGACGCCAGGGCTATTTGTCCTGTGTATGGCAATGGCAGCGCAATAGTGACTCTTCTTACCATAAAACAACCCTTGCTTTTAGGACTAGAAACTGCATGTGATTCAACTCCATTTAGGACTGGGAAACAAACGCTAGCTCGACTTACAAGAAACACACTCTGCTTTTGAGAAAAGAGCACTCTTGTTTTCTACTGTGTTTCCTATGGGGTCCGAACAGTGAGCTTGCTCAGAACAAAAGAACTGTGCTTCCTACACACACGGCCATATCTAGTTCAATTCTGCTTAGGAACCTGACAAGAACAGTAGATCCTCTTCAGTCCAATACACTGTACTTGCTGGGAACAGACGCCAGTGCTATTTGTACTGTGTATGGCAATGGCAGCGCAATTGTGACTCTTCTTACCAGAAAACAACTCTTGCTTGTAGGACCAGAAACTGCATGTGATTCAACTCCATTTAGGACTGGGAAACAAAAGCTAGCTCACCTTACAAGAAACACACTCTGCTTTAGAGAAAAGAGCACTCTTCTACTCTACTGTGTTTCCTATAGGGCCAGAACAGTGAGCTTGCTCAGAACAAAAGAACTGTGCTTCCTACACACGGGCCATATCTAGTTCAACTCTGCTTAGGAAACTGACAAGAACAGTAGCTCCTCTTCAGTCCGATACACTGTACTTGCTGGGAACAGACACGAGTGCTATTTGCACTGTGTATGGCAATGGGAGCGCAATAGTGACTTTCCTTACCAGAAAACAACTCTTGCTCGTAAGACCAGAAACTGCATGAGATTCAACTCCATTTAGGACTGTGAAACAAATGCTAGATTGCCTTACATGAAACACACTCTGCTTTTGAGAAAAGAGCACTCTTCTACTCTACTGTGTTTCCTATGGTGTCCAAACAGTGAGCTTGCTCAGAACAAAAGAACTGTGTTTCCTACACACACGGGCCATATCTAGTTCAACTCTGCTTAGGAAACTGACAAGAACAATAGCTCCTCTTCCTTCCAATACACTGTACTTGCAGGGAACAGACGCGAGTGCTATTTGCACTGTGTATGGCAATTGGAGCACAATAGTGACTTGTCTTACCAGAAAACAACTCTTGCTCGTAGGACAAAAAACTGCATGTGACTCAACTCCATTTAGGACTAGGAAACAAACGCTAGCTCGACTTCCAAGAAACATACTCTGCTTTTGAGAAAAGAGCACTCTTCTACTCTACTGTGTTTCCTATAGAGCCAGAAGATTGAACTTGCTCAGAACATTATAACTGTGCTTCCTACACACAGGGCATATCTAGTTCAATTCTGCTTAGGAACCTGACAAGAACAGTAGATCCTCTTCTGTACAATACACTGCACTTGCTGGGAACAGACACCAGTGCTATTTGTCCTGTGTATGGCAATGACAGTGCAATAGTGACTCTTCTTACCAGAAAACAACTCTTGCTTGTAGGACCAGAAACTGCATGTGATTCAACTCCATTTAGGACTGGGAAACAAAAGCTAGCTCACCTTACAAGAAACACACTCTGCTTTAGAGAAAAGAGCACTCTTCTACTCTACTGTGTTTCCTATAGGGCCAGAACAGTGAGCTTGCTCAGAACAAAAGAACTGTACTTCCTACACACGGGCCATATCTAGTTCAACTCTACTTAGGAAACTGACAAGAACAGTAGCTCCTCTTCAGTCCGATACACTGTACTTGCTGGGAACAGACGCGAGTGCTATTTGCACTGTGTATGTCAATGGGAGCGCAATAGTGACTTTCCTTACCAGAAAACAACTCTTGCTCGTAAGACCAGAAACTGCATGAGATTCAACTCCATTTAGGACTGGGAAACAAATGCTAGCTCGCCTTACATGAAACACACTCTGCTTTTGAGAAAAGAGCACTCTTCTACTCTACTGTGTTTCCTATGGGGTCTGAACAGTGAGCTTGCTCAGTACAAAAGAACTGTGCTTCCTACACATATGGCCATATCTAGTTCAACTCTGCTTAGGAAACTGACAAGAACAATAGCTCCTCTTCCTTCCAATACACTGTACTTGCAGTGAACAGATGCGAGTGCTATTTGCACTGTGTTGGCAATTGGAGCACAATAGTGACTTGTCTTACCAGAAAACAACTCTTGCTCGTAGGACAAAAAACTGCATGTGACTCAACTCCATTTAGGACTAGGAAACAAACGCTAGCTCGACTTCCAAGAAACACTCTCTGCTTTTGAGAAAAGAGCACTCTTCTACTCTACTGTGTTTCCTATAGAGCCAGAAGAGTGAACTTGCTCAGAACATTAGAACTGTGCTTCCTACACACACGGCCATATCTAGTTTAATTCTGCTTAGGAACCTGACAAGAACAGTAGATCCTCTTCAGTCCAATACACTGTACTTGCTGGGAAAAGACGCCAATGCTATTTGTCCTGTGTATGGCAATGGCAGCGCAATAGTGACTCTTCTTACCAGAAAACAACTCTTGCTTGTAGGACCAGAAACTGCATGTGATTCAACTCCATTTAGGACTGGGAAACAAAAGCTAGCTCACCTTACAAGAAACACACTCTGCTTTAGAGAAAAGAGCATTCTTCTACTCTACTGTGTTTCCTATAGGGCCAGAACAGTGAGCTTGCTCAGAACAAAAGAACTGTACTTCCTACACACGGGCCATATCTAGTTCAACTCTACTTAGGAAACTGACAAGAACAGTAGCTCCTCTTAAATCCAATACACTGTACTTGCTGGGAACAGACGCGAGTGCTATTTGCACTGTGTATGTCAATGGGAGGGCAATAGTGACTTTCCTTACCAGAAAACAACTCTTGCTCGTAAGACCAGAAACTGCATGAGATTCAACTCCATTTAGGACTGGGAAACAAATGCTAGCTCGCCTTACATGAAACACACTCTGCTTTTGAGAAAAGAGCACTCTTCTACTCTACTGTGTTTCCTATGGGGTCTGAACAGTGAGCTTGCTCAGTACAAAAGAACTGTGCTTCCTACACATATGGCCATATCTAGTTCAACTCTGCTTAGGAAACTGACAAGAACAATAGCTCCTCTTCCTTCCAATACACTGTACTTGCAGTGAACAGATGCGAGTGCTATTTGCACTGTGTTGGCAATTGGAGCACAATAGTGACTTGTCTTACCAGAAAACAACTCTTGCTCGTAGGACAAAAAACTGCATGTGACTCAACTCCATTTAGGACTAGGAAACAAACGCTAGCTCGACTTCCAAGAAACACACTCTGCTTTTGAGAAAAGAGCACTCTTCTACTCTACTGTGTTTCCTATAGAGCCAGAAGAGTGAACTTGCTCAGAACATTAGAACTGTGCTTCCTACACACACGGCCATATCTAGTTCAATTCTGCTTAGGAACCTGACAAGAACAGTAGGTCCTCTTCTGTACAATACACTGTACTTGCTGGGAACAGACGCCAGTGCTATTTGTCCTGTGTATGGCAATGGCAGCGCAATAGTGACTCTTCTTACCATAAAACAACCCTTGCTCGTAGGACTAGAAACTGCATGTGATTCAACTCCATTTAGGACTGGGAAACAAACGCTAGCTCGACTTACAAGAAACACACTCTGCTTTAGGGAAAAGAGCACTCTTCTACTCTATTTTGTTTCCTATACGGCCAGAACAGTGAGCTTGCTCAGAACAAAAGAACTGGGCTTCCTACACACGGGCCATAACTAGTTCAACTCTGCTTAGGAAACTGACAAGAACAGTAGCTCCTCTTCAGTCCGATACACTGTACTTGCTGGGAACAGACGCGAGTGCTATTTGCACTGTGTATGGCAATGGAAGCGCAATAGTGACTTACCTTACCAGAAAACAACTCTTGCTCATAGGACCAGAAACTGCATGTGATTCAACTCCATTTAGGACTGGGAAACAAATGCTAGCTCGCCTTACAAGAAACACACTCTGCTTTTGAGAAAAGAGCACTCTTGTTTTCTACTGTGTTTCCTATGGGGTCCGAACAGTGAGCTTGCTCAGAACAAAAGAACTGTGCTTCCTACACACACGGCCATATCTAGTTCAATTCTGCTTAGGAACCTGACAAGAACAGTAGATCCTCTTCAGTCCAATACACTGTACTTGCTGGGAACAGACGCCAGTGCTATTTGTACTGTGTATGGCAATGGCAGCGCAATAGTGACTCTTCTTACCAGAAAACAACTCTTGCTTGTAGGACCAGAAACTGCATGTGATTCAACTCCATTTAGGACTGGGAAACAAAAGCGAGCTCACCTTACAAGAAACACACTCTGCTTTAGAGAAAAGAGCACTCTTCTACTCTACTGTGTTTCCTATAGGGCCAGAACAGTGAGCTTGCTCAGAAAAAAAGAACTGTGCTTCCAACACACAAGCCATATCTAGTTCAACTCTGCTTAGGAAACTGACAAGAACAATAGCTCCTCTTCCTTCCAATACACTTTACTTGCAGTGAACAGACGCGAGTGCTATTTGCACTGTGTTGGCAATTGGAGCACAATAGTGACTTGTCTTACCAGAAAACAACTCTTGCTCGTAGGACAAAAAACTGCATGTGACTCAACTCCATTTAGGACTAGGAAACAAACGCTAGCTCGACTTCCAAGAAACACACTCTGCTTTTGAGAAAAGAGCACTCTTCTACTCTACTGTGTTTCCTATAGAGCCAGAAGAGTGAACTTGCTCAGAACATTAGAACTGTGCTTCCTACACACACGGCCATATCTAGTTCAATTCTGCTTAGGAACCTGACAAGAACAGTAGATCCTCTTCTGTACAATACACTGTACTTGCTGGGAACAGACGCCAGGGCTATTTGTCCTGTGTATGGCAATGGCAGCGCAATAGTGACTCTTCTTACCATAAAACAACCCTTGCTTTTAGGACTAGAAACTGCATGTGATTCAACTCCATTTAGGACTGGGAAACAAACGCTAGCTCGACTTACAAGAAACACACTCTGCTTTTGAGAAAAGAGCACTCTTGTTTTCTACTGTGTTTCCTATGGGGTCCGAACAGTGAGCTTGCTCAGAACAAAAGAACTGTGCTTCCTACACACACGGCCATATCTAGTTCAATTCTGCTTAGGAACCTGACAAGAACAGTAGATCCTCTTCAGTCCAATACACTGTACTTGCTGGGAAAAGACGCCAATGCTATTTGTCCTGTGTATGGCAATGGCAGCGCAATAGTGACTCTTCTTACCAGAAAACAACTCTTGCTTGTAGGACCAGAAACTGCATGTGATTCAACTCCATTTAGGACTGGGAAACAAAAGCTAGCTCACCTTACAAGAAACACACTCTGCTTTAGAGAAAAGAGCATTCTTCTACTCTACTGTGTTTCCTATAGGGCCAGAACAGTGAGCTTGCTCAGAACAAAAGAACTGTACTTCCTACACACGGGCCATATCTAGGTCAACTCTACTTAGGAAACTGACAAGAACAGTAGCTCCTCTTAAATCCAATACACTGTACTTGCTGGGAACAGACGCGAGTGCTATTTGCACTGTGTATGTCAATGGGAGGGCAATAGTGACTTTCCTTACCAGAAAACAACTCTTGCTCGTAAGACCAGAAACTGCATGAGATTCAACTCCATTTAGGACTGGGAAACAAATGCTAGCTCGCCTTACATGAAACACACTCTGCTTTTGAGAAAAGAGCACTCTTCTACTCTACTGTGTTTCCTATGGGGTCTGAACAGTGAGCTTGCTCAGTACAAAAGAACTGTGCTTCCTACACATATGGCCATATCTAGTTCAACTCTGCTTAGGAAACTGACAAGAACAATAGCTCCTCTTCCTTCCAATACACTGTACTTGCAGTGAACAGATGCGAGTGCTATTTGCACTGTGTTGGCAATTGGAGCACAATAGTGACTTGTCTTACCAGAAAACAACTCTTGCTCGTAGGACAAAAAACTGCATGTGACTCAACTCCATTTAGGACTAGGAAACAAACGCTAGCTCGACTTCCAAGAAACACACTCTGCTTTTGAGAAAAGAGCACTCTTCTACTCTACTGTGTTTCCTATAGAGCCAGAAGAGTGAACTTGCTCAGAACATTAGAACTGTGCTTCCTACACACACGGCCATATCTAGTTCAATTCTGCTTAGGAACCTGACAAGAACAGTAGGTCCTCTTCTGTACAATACACTGTACTTGCTGGGAACAGACGCCAGTGCTATTTGTCCTGTGTATGGCAATGGCAGCGCAATAGTGACTCTTCTTACCATAAAACAACCCTTGCTCGTAGGACTAGAAACTGCATGTGATTCAACTCCATTTAGGACTGGGAAACAAACGCTAGCTCGACTTACAAGAAACACACTCTGCTTTAGGGAAAAGAGCACTCTTCTACTCTATTTTGTTTCCTATAGGGCCAGAACAGTGAGCTTGCTCAGAACAAAAGAACTGGGCTTCCTACACACGGGCCATAACTAGTTCAACTCTGCTTAGGAAACTGACAAGAACAGTAGCTCCTCTTCAGTCCGATACACTGTACTTGCTGGGAACAGACGCGAGTGCTATTTGCACTGTGTATGGCAATGGAAGCGCAATAGTGACTTACCTTACCAGAAAACAACTCTTGCTCATAGGACCAGAAACTGCATGTGATTCAACTCCATTTAGGACTGGGAAACAAATGCTAGCTCGCCTTACAAGAAACACACTCTGCTTTTGAGAAAAGAGCACTCTTGTTTTCTACTGTGTTTCCTATGGGGTCCGAACAGTGAGCTTGCTCAGAACAAAAGAACTGTGCTTCCTACACACACGGCCATATCTAGTTCAATTCTGCTTAGGAACCTGACAAGAACAGTAGATCCTCTTCAGTCCAATACACTGTACTTGCTGGGAACAGACGCCAGTGCTATTTGTACTGTGTATGGCAATGGCAGCGCAATAGTGACTCTTCTTACCAGAAAACAACTCTTGCTTGTAGGACCAGAAACTGCATGTGATTCAACTCCATTTAGGACTGGGAAACAAAAGCGAGCTCACCTTACAAGAAACACACTCTGCTTTAGAGAAAAGAGCACTCTTCTACTCTACTGTGTTTCCTATAGGGCCAGAACAGTGAGCTTGCTCAGAAAAAAAGAACTGTGCTTCCAACACACAAGCCATATCTAGTTCAACTCTGCTTAGGAAACTGACAAGAACAATAGCTCCTCTTCCTTCCAATACACTGTACTTGCAGTGAACAGACGCGAGTGCTATTTGCACTGTGTTGGCAATTGGAGCACAATAGTGACTTGTCTTACCAGAAAACAACTCTTGCTCGTAGGACAAAAAACTGCATGTGACTCAACTCCATTTAGGACTAGGAAACAAACGCTAGTTCGACTTCCAAGAAACACACTCTGCTTTTGAGAAAAGAGCACTCTTCTACTCTACTGTGTTTCCTATAGAGCCAGAAGAGTGAACTTGCTCAGAACATTATAACTGTGCTTCCTACACACACGGCCATATCTAGTTCAATTCTGCATAGGAACCTGACAAGAACAGTAGATCCTCTTCTGTACAATACACTGTACTTGCTGGGAACAGACGCCAGGGCTATTTGTCCTGTGTATGGCAATGGCAGCGCAATAGTGACTCTTCTTACCATAAAACAACCCTTGCTTTTAGGACTAGAAACTGCATGTGATTCAACTCCATTTAGGACTGGGAAACAAACGCTAGCTCGACTTACAAGAAACACACTCTGCTTTTGAGAAAAGAGCACTCTTGTTTTCTACTGTGTTTCCTATGGGGTCCGAACAGTGAGCTTGCTCAGAACAAAAGAACTGTGCTTCCTACACACACGGCCATATCTAGTTCAATTCTGCTTAGGAACCTGACAAGAACAGTAGATCCTCTTCAGTCCAATACACTGTACTTGCTGGGAACAGACGCCAGTGCTATTTGTACTGTGTATGGCAATGGCAGCGCAATTGTGACTCTTCTTACCAGAAAACAACTCTTGCTTGTAGGACCAGAAACTGCATGTGATTCAACTCCATTTAGGACTGGGAAACAAAAGCTAGCTCACCTTAAAAGAAACACACTCTGCTTTAGAGAAAAGAGCACTCTTCTACTCTACTGTGTTTCCTATAGGGCCAGAACAGTGAGCTTGCTCAGAACAAAAGAACTGTGCTTCCTACACACGGGCCATATCTAGTTCAACTCTGCTTAGGAAACTGACAAGAACAGTAGCTCCTCTTCAGTCCGATACACTGTACTTGCTGGGAACAGACACGAGTGCTATTTGCACTGTGTATGGCAATGGGAGTGCAATAGTGACTTTCCTTACCAGAAAACAACTCTTGCTCGTAAGACCAGAAACTGCATGAGATTCAACTCCATTTAGGACTGTGAAACAAATGCTAGATCGCCTTACATGAAACACACTCTGCTTTTGAGAAAAGAGCACTCTTCTACTCTACTGTGTTTCCTATGGTGTCCAAACAGTGAGCTTGCTCAGAACAAAAGAACTGTGTTTCCTACACACACGGGCCATATCTAGTTCAACTCTGCTTAGGAAACTGACAAGAACAATAGCTCCTCTTCCTTCCAATACACTGTACTTGCAGGGAACAGACGCGAGTGCTATTTGCACTGTGTATGGCAATTGGAGCACAATAGTGACTTGTCTTACCAGAAAACAACTCTTGCTCGTAGGACAAAAAACTGCATGTGACTCAACTCCATTTAGGACTAGGAAACAAACGCTAGCTCGACTTCCAAGAAACATACTCTGCTTTTGAGAAAAGAGCACTCTTCTACTCTACTGTGTTTCCTATAGAGCCAGAAGATTGAACTTGCTCAGAACATTATAACTGTGCTTCCTACACACAGGGCATATCTAGTTCAATTCTGCTTAGGAACCTGACAAGAACAGTAGATCCTCTTCTGTACAATACACTGCACTTGCTGGGAACAGACACCAGTGCTATTTGTCCTGTGTATGGCAATGACAGTGCAATAGTGACTCTTCTTACCATAAAACACCTCTTGCTCGTAGGACTAGAAACTGCACGTGATTCAACTCCATTTAGGACTGTGAAACAAACGCTAGCTCTCCTTACAAGAAACACACTCTGCTTTAGGGAAAAGAGCACTCTTCTACTCTATTGTGTTTCCTATAGCGGCAGAACAGTGAGCTTGCTCAGAACAAAAGAACTGTGCTTCCTACACACGGGCCATAACTAGTTCAACTCTGCTTAGGAAACTGACAAGAACAGTAGCTCCTCTTCAGTCCGATACACTGTACTTGCTGGGAACAGACGCCAGTGCTATTTGCACTGTGTATGGCAATGGGAGCACAATAGTGACTTTCCTTACCAGAAAACAACTCTTGCTCGTAGGACCAGAAACTGCATGTGATTCAACTCCATTTAGGAATGGGAAACAAATGCTAGCTCGCCTTACAAGAAACACACTCTGCTTTTGAGAAAAGAGCACTCTTCTACTCTACTGTGTTTCCTATGGGGTCCGAACAATGAGCTTGCTCAGAACAAAAGAACTGTGCTTTCTACACACGGGCCATATCTAGTTCAACTCTGCTTAGGAAACAAACAAGAACAGTAGGTCATCCTCAGTCCGATACACTGTACTTGTGGGGAACAGACGCGAGTGCTATTTGCACTGTGTATGGCATTGGAGCACAATAGTGACTCGTCTTACCAGAAAACAACTCTTGCTCGTAGGACAAAAAACTGCATGTGACTCAACTCCATTTAGGACTGGGAAACAAACGCTAGCTCGCCTTACAAGAAACACACTCTGCTTTTGAGAAAAGAGCACTCTTCTACTCTACTGTGTTTCCTATGTGGTCCGAACAGTGAGCTTGCTCAGAACAAAAGAACTGTGCTTCCTACACACACGGCCATATCTAGTTCAATTCTGCTTAGGAACCTGACAAGATCAGTAGTTCCTCTATAGTCCAATACACTGTACTTGCTGGGAACAGACGCCAGTGCTATTTGTCCTGTGTATGGCAATGGCAGCGCAATAGTGACTCTTCTTACCAGAAAACAACTGTTGCTTGTAGGACCAGAAACTGCATGTGATTCAACTCCATTTAGGACTGGGAAACAAAAGCTGGCTCACCTTACAAGAAACACACTCTGCTTTAGAGAAAAGAGCACTCTTCTACTCTACTGTGTTTCCTATAGGGCCAGAACAGTGAGTTTGCTCAGAACAAAAGAACTGTGATTCCTACACACGGGCCATATCTAGTTCAACTCTGCTTAGGAAACTGACAAGAACAGTAAGTAGCACCTCTTCAGTCCCATACACTGTACTTGCAGGGAACAGACGCAGTGCTATTTGCACTGTGTATGGCAATGGGAGCGCAATAGTGACTTTCGTTACCAGAAAACAACTCTTGCTCGTAAGACCAGAAACTGCATGTGATTCAACTCCATTTAGGACTGGGAAACAAATGCTAGCTCGCCTTACATGACACACACTCTGCTTTTGAGAAAAGAGCACTCTTCTACTCTATTGTGTGTCCTAAGTGGTCCGAACAGTGAGCTTGCTCAGAACAAAAGAACTGTGCTTCCTACACACATGGGCCATATCTAGTTCAACTCTGCTTAGGAAACTGACAAGAACAATAACTCCTCTTCCTTCCAATAGACTGTACTTGCAGGGAACAGACGCGAGTGCTATTTGCACTGTGTATGGCAATTGGAGCACAATAGTGACTTGTCTTACCAGAAAAAAACTCTTGCTCGTAGGACAAAAAACTGCATGTGACTCAACTCCATTTAGGACTAGGAAACAAACGCTAGCTCGACATCCAAGAAACATACTCTGCTTTTGAGAAAAGAGCACTCTTCTACTCTACTGTGTTTCCTATAGAGCCTGAAGATTGAACTTGCTC